>NW_003852411.1:20404460-20405835 GCF_000181295.1 Otolemur garnettii
CAGAAAAAGTTTATAAACATTATTTCTATTCTAATTTCATCTACTGTTTAAATTGTACCACCACTCTGATTAATCGACAACTCACATTCCCGTTTTAGACGGAAAAAGTAAAATATACCATGTATTTCATTCTGGGAATGACAACAACTGATACATTACATGTATAATAATGGTAACATTTGTATACCTTATAATGATACAAATGCTATATAATGATAGATCAAGTGTCATTCATAATAACATCTGATGTATTATAATGATCATAATATCCATATAGTAATTCTGCTCTGGCTCCATCCCCCCAGCAAGTAAACTCTCTGAGCCCAGATTCTTGTTTTTATTTTGCCTATGCTTCTCACAGACCTAAATAGGCTCATAATACATGTAAAGTACATCTTTATTGAACTGAAATTAATTGTGGATTATTGACAAAGCAGAAAGCTAATGATAATCATGATGGCACAGGCTTTTCATTATGATATCACTTGAAGATCATTCTATCTTCTGCCTACCCAAGATTAAGCTACTATCACTGAAGATTTCCACATGGGAAAGATAAATGAAAGGTATTAGAAAATTGCTTGGGTGGCTCAAGGAGTAGGGCACCGGCCCCATATACTGGAGGTGGTGGGTTCAAACCCGGCCCCAGTCAAAAACTGCAAGAAAAAAAAGAAAATCACTTTCCACTAATCCTCTGTCTATTGATATACTCACATTTCTTGTTTCTCTGCTCTTTTTTCCAGTCTCTCTCTATTAACTCCATTTTGTCCCTCTACGCCCAAGTAAAGGCTCTCTATTCTCTCTTTGTTTTATTGCTATTGTTGTTGCAGTTTTTGGCTGGGGCTGGGTTTGAACCCACCACCTGGAGCATATGGGGCCAGTGTCCTATTCCTTGAGCCACAGGTGCCCTATTCTCCCTTTGCTAATCGCCCCCTCTCCAGACCTTCTCAGCCACCCTGTCTGCCTTCAGATTCTTCACCAAGGCACAGACATACACGTACACCCCACTTTTTCAAAGCCTGCTGAATTTTTATCAAAAGCATCATATTCAATGTCGTTTTCACTGTGGACATTAACTGTCGCCTGACACAGGGTAAGTGCTACCGGTGTTCAGCAGAGAAAGGGAAGAATGGAGCAAGCTGAGCTGCTCAAGCAAGGGGAAGGGGAAGAAGCACCTGGAACCAGATACGTTTATCCCGGCAGGGTGTGTGCCCATTGAGCTTAAAGTGGGGGGTGGCACTTTCTAGGTATACAAATCAGGACATGGAGGCAATGCATTCTTTTAAGGGAAAAGATGAACATATATATAACCTTGAGAGAAGAATATTAACATAGCTGGGGGTGCAGGAGATAAGGCTGAAAAGGCAGTTTGAGA
>NW_003852411.1:20405868-20460377 GCF_000181295.1 Otolemur garnettii
CCCACCCCCCACATCTCTGAGACACACACACACTAGTTCTGCTGGCCTCCTTTTCCAGGGACAGCGCCCCTGCACTGAGTTGTTTTTATTTCCTTCCGGAAGGAGAGAATATAGGTTCTCAGCCTTACTATTGAAAGAAAAAAAAAAACAAAAAGCCCCTAATGAATCTCTCACCTCCTGAAGTCCAAGAAGGAGAAGAACTAATTTGCCTGATGAGTGAGCAGCTTACTCTTGGAGAAGAAATTAGTTATCAGGGACCCAGGAACCCCCAAAGAACCTTCCTCTGAGGTCATCAGAACACCTAGATATTATTTCTTTAATCTGAATATTCGCACAACATTAAAAACCTGCCCAGATAAAGGGACACAGGGAAAGCAGGGAGGAGGAAGAACAGGAACAAGGGACAGGGAGAGACAAAAAGAGGAGAGATGTGGGGGACCAGGGGAAAGGAGGAGAGGCAGTGAGTGGAACCTGGCAAGCCCTCGAGCTTCACATTGACTACCGTGGAGACGCTCATGAAGCCATCTCTCTGCTTTCTGCATGTTCTCAGGAAAATGATCTTGGAAGGATTGATCTACAGCAGCAGGAAGCCCGATGAATAGTAGAAAATATATCTTTTTCCTTTCTTACTACTTTTAGAGGCAGCAACAAAAGTACAGTTTTACGCGTGACCTTTTTCAAAGAAAAAAAAAGGGAGGACTTACCTAAAAATGCAAAAGGTAGAAGCTGAATTGTGATCAGAGCAATGGGCTGATAAAAATAACGTGTGGTGGGAAATAGGGCCTGGACCCATGCCTTCCTGTGCAGGTGCCTAAGAAACTGAAAATGTCTGATCAAGAAGCAGTCCTGGGTTCTTTCTTTGGCACCAGGAATGACCAGTGGAAGCTGGGGGTAGAGAGAGGTGGTTCTTTCTTAGCACACTTGCTTTCATCTTAGTATATTTATTAGAACAGCCAAATGCTGTCAAGGCATAAAAAAGACAAACCACCATGCAATCAGGCTGCAAGTGTTATAAAATAAAATGCAGATCAGGAACTCCAACTCTTACAAACTGCCATTTATCAGAAAAGACCACAGGAGTCAAAAATGATATCCACGGTGAAGTCCTCAGAAAGAGAATACACAAGAGAGAAATTAGCTTTATTGTTAGGGTGATATGTTTAGGGATAATTGATTTGTGATCTCTAATAATTCACTCAATACCTCTATTTTAATTTTAGGTTAACAGTACCAGTGTATGTCCATCCTACGTTTGCTTAAAAGAATCTTTGCATTTACCAAAGGGGTGTTGCATGTGAAGTTGACAAACAGCGTATTGGCTAGGGCAGGCTGTGCAGAAGGAGCACTTATCTTTAGGTCCCACCTGTCCACATGACCCTCTAATATTACTAGTATGATAGTGCTTCTTCCAAGACGCAGCTGTCTTGGGACACATGATACATAGCGCTTTCGATGAGTAAATAAAATTCTGAGGGGTGGAGGTGGGCAGGGAGATAGTCCACACCTACAGACCCTGCAATTCAACCCTGCTATGTTTCAACATCACATCTTCTGCAGAATGAATTTGCTTATACTACAAAAATCAAACATACATCTTGACATGGGAAAGAACAGATGGTTTTATATCATGCTTCATGACTGCTTAAATTATCGGTTGCTCTATTACTTGTATGCAAACCAAATTTTTTGTTCCTAAAATTAATATTAGCAAAGAGATATTTTTCTGCCTCCTCCCTCAACCATTGCTGTCTGATGTCTAAATATGAATGCTGCTCATGGACTCTGATGAAATGGAGACAGCCGGAGTCCGTGAAAGCTGCACATGGCTAGGAAAGATCTGAAGTGAAACACCAGAGCCCCTGCTCCCTACTCACCACCTACATGGCCTCAGCTAAGGGTATTTCTTTTTCTAAGTCTCTGTGAGTTGAGACTAGTGAGAAACCTCTAGAGCTGAAGAGAGAACCAAATGATGTAACAGCGGCATCTAGCAAAGTGCCCTACAAAGTCATCATTTGGTGAATGTTAACTGAACCTGACTCTAAATCAGTGGGGTGGAAGAGAATACGGAATACATTAAACAAGACAAAACAAGATCACCAAGTAGGGCCATTTTCCGTCCGCAAAGCGATTCTGCTAGTTGAGGAACATTGTTGTGCCTACTAATACAGAGATTAATAGTAAAGTTCCTTATACGAGTTTTTCTCAACAATGAATCTTTTCAGTATCCCAGACTAACATCTACATGCAATAAATTAAACATAAATATTCTTTAAATCTATGTTTCCTTCCTTCCATGGATATATTATTTCTGAAAGCCCTATTTATAGGATAGTCCTTACATTCTGGTTTGCTTCCAGGTATTCACTAATTACTCTGGCAAATTCCTTTCTTTGAAGAGGAGAAAAATAGCCTTAAGCTGTATGAACTATGCCAATACCTTTAAAATGTTTAAAGGTGAAAGAGACAAGGGAACATATGATGTCTATATTTTAAAGTGTCTAAACGTCTGTATTCTTCCTTCAGGCTGGAGAGGAAGCACACATTTACTTTGAATCAACCATGAAAGATACAATGATAGTGCAGGGGCCAGGCACAGGGGCTCACGCCTGTAATTCTAGCACTCTGGGAGGCCGAGGGAGGTGGATCGCCTGAGCTTAGGAGTTTGAGACCAGCCTGCACCAGAAGGAGACCCGTCTCTAAAAGTAGCCAGGCATTGTGCTGGGCACCTGTAGTCCCAGCTACTCAGGAGACTCAGGCAAGAGGATCTTGTGAGCCCAAGAGTTTGAGGTTGCTGTGGGATATGATGCCATGGCACTCTACCCAGGGCAACAACAGCAAAAAATGATAATGTGGGGACTTGTGTAAACTGGCCAGGTGGAGCTGAACTTTCCCTATTCCTCAGCTGGCTCATTATGACTCTGCAGGTGGGGTTCTCACTGAGCTCATCATGAATAATCCAGATGAAGACAGCCCTATGGCAAGCAGCGTCTTGCTGACCCAGGACAAACTATGTTATGAGTATATTTGTGCTACTTTATGTGAAGTAGGGGGAAGCTGATTCTTGAGGACATATCTAGAAATATATATACTGCTATTTGTTTTCAAAGAATAAACAGGAGACTAGCAATAACTACACCTAAAACCAAAACCTGTTTTTTAACACAATAGCTAGGATAATTTAGTATGGAGGCTGGTACAAGGATCTGCACCCATTATCACTTCTGACTCAGGGAGGTAGGAGTGGATTTTCTGATGCCTCTGTGCTTCACTTTCCCTATCGGGAAAAGAAATGACTACACTTAATGTAATAAACTTTTGTTACTTGTTTCTAACCATCCCCAGTTTTCCCAAGACTGGTTACAGCCTGTACTTCTGGGGTTCGGCTTTGTGAAACAGGGCAGTCCTCTTTCAAGATGAGTTTCTGACCTCTGAAATCAAGTGCGTTCCAACTTACGTGACCTAACAGAGACAACAGAAAAATATAATTCCTCAGATGAAAAGGGTGACAAAATATTTCACATTATAGAAAAGTGATAAATTGTTTTTCATTATTATTTAATCACTTTCCAGAAAATCATTAGAAATGGCAAGCAATGCAGTTGTTGATACCGCATGACAGAGTTCTGAGCATAACTCATAAAAGGAGTAACTGAAGATTCGTTAACAACTGACTTCCTCAGTGAAATCTAAGTTTTAAAGATGGTTCAAACAAAATTATTTCCGAATCATCCAACTCGGCGGCTATTTCTTCCTTCTCCTACGTCTCAAGTTCACTTACCAGCTGTGTTTGTAATCAGAGCCCCTTCTGTTCCTTGGGAAATTTTATCCCAACAGTTGAAATTTCCCATCAATTAGAATTTATCTCTTTGTATCTTCAACCTCCATCTCTTCTGCTCCTTTTCCGTCTGCTAACATGTATCCTTTTATCACCCCATATTAATAAAAAAAGCCCCACGATCCCATTTTCCTCACGAGATAAAGATAAAACTATTTGTCCCTCTGCTCAGATATTCTTCTCAAAAGAGAGTAAGAGGCACGATAACCTAGGAGTCAAGAGTTGAACAGATCTGAGTTTGAACATGAAGTTCATTAGTTCCCCTGTCAGTAACGTAATATAGTAAATTAACTTGTGAAAATTACCATGCAGTCTGTGACACAGTGTCCTCATCTATAAAACAGGGAAAATAGTATTTCCAGTTAATAAGATTTCTATAAGGAGATAAGTCATGTCAAGTGTTTAATGAAGCATTAGACATATAACCAAACTCTCTAGTAAACTTTAGCTTTCACCATTATTATTATAACCTCATCTCCATTTCTTCACTGGCTGCTTTTTCCTTTCATTTATTTTTTTTTAAAATAATGTTAAGTAGCCTTGAATTTGACACATTAGATTTCTGCATCATCTTGTTAATCAGGACAGCCACCTGGTACCAGCAAGATTTAAAAATACTGCAGGGGCTTCATGGAAAAAACCTAGACAATTCTGTAAGTTTCTACCTCTGTACTTTAAGTTTTCCTCTCACCTCCCAAATGTCTGCTTTTTTGAGGTGAAAGATACCACTGGGCAGATTTACTTCTTATTTTACTAACTTTTTTTTTAATTTCAGGTTACTTTGAGAGTATAAAGATATTTGTATTTGTTAGGTAGAGTCCCTGTTATAATCGTGTCCCACCCCCCAGGAGGTGTGTCATACACCCTAACATTGTGCCCGTTCTGTGGGAGCACACCCCATCCTCTCCTTCCACCCATCTCCTCTCTCCCTCATTCCCCTGCCCCCCACCTTGAATTAATTTGAATTTTTCTCTTATGCAGCCATGGATTAGATCATCTACTAGCTTCACGTTGAATACATTGTATATTTGCTTCTCCATTCTTGTGATATTTTGGTAGGAAGAATGTGTTTCAACTCCATCCAGGTTAATACAAAAGATGTAAAGTCTTCATCTTTTTAGTGGCTGAATAGTATTCCACGGTGTACACATACCACAGCTTCTTATTCCACTCCTGGGTTGGTGGGCATTTAGGTTGCTTCCACATTTTGGCAATTGTAAACTGAACACTCTGTCTTTTCTCCTTGTATTGTTCCCAGCTCAACAATTCTAATCACTAAACCTAACTCTTCGCTCAAGACCTCTCATCAGCATTTGGCCTAGTCGTTCACCACCTCCTTTCTGAATGTCAATCCTTTGGCCTTCGTAGTTCTCTTCCAAGTGCTCTAAATTCTTCTCCATCTCTTGAATAGCTCTGTTTTCTTCTTCAATGGGGGCTTTGTGCCAATGATTCATTGATCCTCTCCCTCACTGGAGAGCAGGGCTGTGGAACACTTGGATCCAGAACCTAAGTGCTGATGGTATGTATTGGGGAGGGAGAACTTTGGACCACAGAGTTTTTACCACATTTTGCTTGACACCCAAAGGTGCAGTAATGGCCTAAAGGCGGTTGTAAAAGGTCAAGGACCTGGGTCTTCATCTATTCAATTCTGCATATTATTAAGCTTAGTCTTGGGCCATATTATAACTAAATACTGTAAAACAAGATTTAAATATGACAATACATTGGTCAAATATTTGATATGCATTTAAATGTTAGCTTTTTATAATCCCTTATTTAGATTAATTTTATACTACAGTAACCGGCAACATATTGTTACAAAGTAAATACTGTATATAGGTTATTTCTTGAATCTGCACAATAATCTGCCATCCCAAGGCAGCACCTGTGGCTCAGTGGGCAGGGCACCCACCCCATATACTGAGAGTGGTAGGTTCAAACCCAGCCCCAGCCAAATTGCAACAAAAAAATAGCCAGGCATTGTGGAGGGTGCCTGTAGTCCCAGCTACTCGGGAGGCTGAGGCAAGGGAATCGCCTAGAGCCCAGGAGTTGGAGGTTGTTGTGTGAGCTGTGTGACACCATGGCATTTTACCATGAGTGATAAAGTGAAACTCTGTCTCTATAAATAAATAAATAAATAAATAAATAAATGTTCTGCCATTACAAATGCTTCTCAAATCACCCATCCATTTCTGTTATTTTCCAGTGCTCTCTATAATGTTATTCCTTCTTTATATCTTCTTACAGGCTTGATTATTCTCTCCCTGAGGCTCCTTAGAATCAGAACATGAGAAAACGTCACATCTGAGGAAGTCTGGGAATGAAATCCGAGTCATTTCCAAAGCAGGCATGGAGCTCCATTAACGTGGGTGATCTGCTGCTTTACTCTGTGAAAAACGAGGTGTGATGCATCTTGTCAAGTGATGAGAGTAATTTTTTCAGCCTTTGTTCAAATGTGTCTTCTGAATTAATCTTGATCATGATACAATTAACTAATTAACTAAGATCTCCTTCCTTCATGGTCTGTCTTGTGAACTATTCCTCTCTGAAACCTCTAATAAGGGGTAATGCCCTTGTGAAATTTTCCTTCAGAGCAAGGACTATGCCTTTTTCATCTTGGAAGCCCAGTGTTATTCATGAGGTTGACACTTAATAAATGCTTGATGTCCCAGGCAGAGGCAGGGAAATATGCTACAGGGATCCTGAAAAAACCTGCGTTTGCTGTCATAAAAGTTAGTGATCCACTCAGAGTCAGACTCGGGGATGTAGTGAGCCAATGAACACACACAAGTTACCTCCCCGTCCTCTTTCTTCATAGCAATTTGCCAGAGTAAAAGCTCTTTTCTGTCCCTTCCTTCTCTCCAGACAGACCTCTGTGCTCTGGGATTTGGAAGTGGACTTGCAACACTGATTACTAGGTAAAGAGAAAGATAGAGTCTGTATTTTTTACTTCTCATTGTCTCATTTAATCCTTTATGCCACCAAGAGGGGTAAGTAGATCGGATATAACCACATTTCATAAACACAGAAATCTAAAGCTTAAAAAGGTCAGGAGAATTCTATAAGAATTATTGATGATGATAATAATTATTGTTAATAATCTTAATCCATAAGATTATTCTGATAATCGCTGGAAAATGATTGGTAGTCAGGGCTTCCAATTCACATCCAATCAAATGAAATTCCCACTCTCATAGATTTTTAGAGTATTACACTACATAGTATAATATGTCATAGTACTCTATTATAATGAGTACTATGTAACAATGTCACACCCTATAGAGTGTAGCAATACCAGTTATGTTTTCATTTTGCAAATGTAAAGGTACTTTCATATACATTGTCTACTCTCGCTATGGGAATAAATCACCAGAATTCTAAGCCACCAACTCTACCAGTTAGGAGGCAATCTTTCTAATAAGTAGACACACTTACCTGATATATTCATTCTGCATCTCAGCAATTGCTTTATAGTTTTCCCCATATTTTAGATGGACTTGTTTTACTCAAATAAATGTATTTGTATCCAAACTCTACAGGACTGGTTTGATCCTCTAGGTGAGGAATCTCAGTGGTTCGTTGTGTTCTGATTTGAAACGAACCAAATGACTTTTAAAGTGAAAGCTCTTTTTTTAAAAAACCATGAACTTCTTCAGTTGACTCTAACTCCCTTAAGGGCTGAGAAATATCTTATGTATCAGCATGCTTAGCTGGCACACGCTGCATATTCAATAATGTTGAGTGAATGACTTTTGTCATCTTCTATAGAGATTCACACTCTACCAGATGAACCAGTCAACTACCTAAGCAACTTCTAAGCTTGGAGTTTTACCACTACCTATAATCCTAGAGCACAAATACTTTTAATAAAGAAAAGCCAAGAGAGATATAATAGCAGAGAGATACAATGGGGAACATCAAATCAGAACACTAAGAAAGGTTTAATCTCTCATAAAGATCATGGCTGCATGTACTCTTCGGCCTGACTTTGAATAGAGAATGTGTAGTTTGTCTAAAGCCACCGGCTTCTGAGGGAAGTGGCCATCCAATAAAGAGGGCTGGGAAAAGGAGACAGACACTGCGGCAGTCAATGTGCTCTGAGATTGACGTGCATTTCTCACCTGGGATGATTTAGGCAGTTTTAGTTGGTGTGTTACCTCTTACTTTGCAAGAGGGAAAATGACATTTTCATGAGTTGTGTTCGAGCCTATTTGTGCCTAATCTTTATAGAAGTCAGTACTGAAAAGGAAGCTTGGGCCTCCACCACAATAGTTCAAAATCTGTGAAAATCAGGTGGCACCTGTGGCTCAGTGGGTAGGGTGCAGTCCCCATATACTGAGGGTGGTAGGTTTGAACCCGGCCCCGTCCAAACTGCAACAACAACCAAAAAATACCAAGGGTGATAAAGTGAGACTGTCTCTAAAAAAAAAAAAAAAGGAAGAAAGAATATCTGTGACAATGAACAAAGGCATATGTCTTTTTCACATGAGAAATTCCTCCAAGGAACAGGAAGAAACAATCTCTTATTTCCTCAACAAGGAAGCTTAATGAAGATACTGGTTCTCTGGAATCTGTCCTTTGCAGATGAGAACAGCTACTTGGGAGGCAAAGAAAATTCCAAGGTGTAGCCAGATCTAGGTTCTGCCTCTATTCATTATGTGGCCAGTAAAGGGTTAACAGCCTCCTCTCTGGCTTATTATTTCCATCAAAAATGACCTAGTCTTTCCTCCCACCCCAAAGAGAGAAACTCTTTCCAACTAGTTATGAGTCCAGAGCTGTTTTCCAAGCAATCCTTGCCTGGCTGGAAAAGTTACCTTATACTAGAGACCACTTCTTTATTGTGCAAATAAAGGCTGAGCTATTTCTAAGGCCCTGCCTCAGCAGAATAGCAAACTCTGTTAAGCCTAGTGTGGGAGGTCATGGGAGTAAATACAATTTATCCATGTTTATTTCTTCATTGGAGAAATGAATTGGCCTACTTTATATAGCTACCTCTCCCAGTCCAATCAGGTCTAATATATTCACAGCCAAGTTGCAGAATATTCTCTTGCCATTGCCTTTGAATTATCTTTTTCATTTAAGGCTTAAGTAATCATATCAAATGGATATCTAGGACCAAGAAATATATCAAGATAGAGTTAAATCTGGCTGACATGGCCATTCATTGCCATTCATTCATTGATTTATTCAAACATATTACTGAGTGTCTACTAAAGGTTATTCCTGGCACTGTGCTAGCCACTAGAGACAAAGAAATCAAAGATGTGGTCTCTACCTTCAAGCTACTCCAGCCTAATAGGAGGTGCTATGATGTAGTGGCCAAAACCACAGACCTAGAATCACTCACATCAGTGCTCTAATCCTAACCCTGCCTCTTACTAACTATAGTACATAAATGTGTAGGAATCCTCTCTGAAGTTAATTTTGTACATCTATAAAATGGGAATAATAATCCTACTTCACTGTGAGAATTAATGACATAAATATAGTACCTGTAACATGGTAAGCACTCAGTGGATAACATCTCTATTACCATTATCATCATCATCTTGGGGACAGCCATGTAATTAACAATTACAATACTATGTATGATTTATGAGAATGAGAGAAGATACTGGAAGAACATAGTCTGGAACGGTGATGAGGAAGAAGTTTACAACCCAATGTCAACCTGAGCCCAGAAAGATAAGTAGCAGGAAGTCAGACATGGGGAGGGCATTCTAGGAAGACAGAATAATAGCATGTCCAGAAGCCCAGGGGCAAAAAAGGAAAAAAAAAAAAAAGTAGGCATTTACAGGAAATTGCAACCACTTGGATCTTGGGACATATGGGCAGGAAAGCTAGTGAGGAAGGGAGGGGCCACACTGTCATCCAGGCAGTGGCCACAGGGCCCTGCACTGTCATACTTCCTCTACTACCCTTCCCATAAAAGAAACCAGACAATCCCATGGCCCACAGGTGCCATCTCCCTCAGTCTTAGGCTTTATAGTTAGAGATATAGGCTGTTTCTTTCCATTTTCCATTTCCCCTCATGCCAGCCACTGTGGGTGTTATAAGGTTAAAGCAGGGCTCTCATGCAATCTTCAGGAGTTTCCCCTGAGAAAATGACCCACCCACCAACCAGACCAGGATATAGGTCCATTCAATTCCAGAGAGTGCTCTATCAGGTAGGAGGAAGTCCTTATGTCTAGTGTAGCTTAAGGAGGAAAAGAAGTAACATCTAGTGTTTAGTGCAGAAACCATTTCTATGACCAGAGTCTGTTTTTCTCACTGATGGCTTTGACCTAGATGCAGCTTAGAAGGAGAAGCTTTTGACTTGCTGCTGTGTCCTGTAGGCAATTTCAGTCAAATCAGGTCAACAGGCACTAATTAAGCATGTGCCTCATGTCTAAGACTCTGCCAGGCACTGTATAGAAAGACTACAGCAATGTGCTGAGATTCAGAGATCACTATAGGCCAAGTTCATGGTCACACAGCCAGTAGGCATACCAGCAGAACTAGAAACCCAGGTCTGCAGGACTTGAGAACTCATGCTCTTTTTGAGATGCTATGATGCCCTATTGATGTCAAGCATGGCCAGTTTGGTTCAGAGACAGCTAGGAAATGAAGAACAAATCATGGCCAATGAGGCAGGGGTGGTAGCTCATGCCTATAACCCTAGCACTCTGGGAGGCTGAGGTGGGAGGATCCCTTGAGCTCAGGAGTTTGAGACCAGCCTGAGCAAGAGCAAGGCCCATCTTTACTAAAAATAGAAAAGTTAGTCAGGCATTGTGGCTGGCACCTATAGTCCCAGCTACTCCAGAGACTGAGGCAGGAGGATTGCATGAGCCCAGGAGTTTGAGATTACTGTCAGTTAGGCTGAATCCACAACAATTTAGCCTGGGGCAACAGAGGGAGACTCTGTCTCAAAAAAAGAAAAAAAACCCTGGCCAAGCCATATGTTACACATGTTGTTCACTTAACATGAATGAGCGTGGCACAGCAGAGCTCTTCCTTGGTGGAAGGAATGTTGATCGGCCTTGCAAAGTATAAGGATGCACAATATGACCAGGAATCTCTTAGAAAGCTCCGCTTTCCCTAAGGGGCCACAGTTTGGGCTGTCATTCAACCCAGCTCTGAGCACATCAGGGGGAACTGTAATTGACCTTCAATTCTGCCCTCAAAGTAAGTAAAGTGGCCTCTAAGGATCACTGGGCAGGAGATGTAGTCTCCTACGGTGGGCTATGGAGAGCTAAAGGCAGTAGAGGTATTAGTGGAATTCAGAGAAAAGAATTCATCAGATCAACAGACTGAACCTATATTACACTAGAAATTCACTTTGAGATTCTTGTGTCATTTAGCTCTTTTACCTTTAGACACAAAGATTGCATTTTAGGCATAAGTGATAAATGTCTGTAACACTAAGAGAGAACATATAACCTGTCCACGTTACCAAGTGACAAAGTGGAGTCATGGCTTTAAATCTAGTCACTCTTTAAATCTAAACCTAGAAAGGAACATCTACAGAATGACACAGAATGGAAATTAGAACCCTCCCTACACATTAACAAGGCGAATTGGTTCCAGGAAAGGTAGACTAGAGGGAATGGCTGGATTTCAGACCAAGAACCACAGCTGGCTCCCCACAGGGTTGTGGGATGAAGACGCTGTCCATGCCTCTACCTTAGTTCCACTACTTACATGATGGAGATGATGATACTTCCCTGTATCTGCTTCACAGAATTCCTGAGAAAGCCAATAACGCGGCTTTTTAACATGCTTTGAGACCTTTGATGGATGCCTTGTATAAGGGCTGGGTATGATTATCAATATTACCTTATTTATCATTAAAGAAAATCATGCTTAGAGAAGCTTGCTGGTTATTTTAATATCAATCTCAGGCCAAATTTTTCTTCCTACCTAATTTCTTTCCATATTGATGGAATTAAGGCAATCAACCATCTACTCAATCTCCCCAGCACACTATGAGCATGCTGACCGTTGACCCTCTGCTCACATCCTGCCCTGGGTCCTCTTCTGCTCCTTCTCCATTTTTCTAAACCCAGCCGTTATCTCAAGGCCTAACTCAAACTCCCTGTCCTCTGTGAAGTGACCATCTTCTTATTTATCACACATAGTCATAAGCATCTGTTGAGTCCCTGTGTGTAGTTAGGCACTGCTTTAGGTACAGAGAACATGATACTATATGGTTTATACAGAAAAGGACACTGTTCCTCCCTGTCCTCAAAAAGCACATGATCTAGTTTTGTGTCTTTCAAAATTTCTTGATGATCTCTAGTAAGAAGATATTTTACATCGTAATCCATTATACACATGCATTTTTGTGTGCACATGTCTTTATATATACTATATATAGGTGCTTCACAATATAAAACTTTTTATGTATGCTGCCACCTATTTCATTTTAAACGATGCAGGTTGTGACTCACTAGTGTGATTTCATAGTCCCTTAATGAATCTTGACTGACAGTTTTAAAACACTGGTCCCACTGAGATACAAACATGCATCTCATAGACAGCCATGTAAATGAGTAATTATAGTCTTGTGTTAGAAGCATGTACTTCCTTTTATTGTCCACCATTGTATTTGTAGGACTCATATTACCTAGTCAATGAAGGTAGGGACCATAACCTATAATCTCTTTCAAGATAGATTTGGCCAAGCTTGTAGGGTCCTTGAACCACAGTCACCTATTGGAAGAGTCATACTCTTCATATTCCCTCCTTGCTCCATCCATGGCTGCAGGCAGCCTGCAGGAAGTGTGGCCTCCACATGAACATGGTGGGGTGTCCCAAAGGGGTAGTAGCTGGGGCTGTCACTCAACCATGCTCCCTACAGAGGTCTGAGTGATGCATGTTCAAAGCCACCACAAAGATGATAGTATTGCTCTGATAGCTCTGATTGGTTAGGCTTTTCTTTTCAACTCAAAGTATATAAAAAAAAATTATAGGCATGTGTCATTTTCCTGCTGTAAGCTGTAGTAGGTTCTTCCCTGGTTCTTCGCTCTTAGGCTACCTCTCTGGTAACCATTACTGCTCCATCTAGCTTGCTTGCCATGGGAGAAGCTTTAGGATTTCTTCTGACATTGTTATTCCAAGATAGTGTTCCTTAGGGGTGGGGTGGGGGCGGGACTAGTGCTCACAGAAGTAGGTAAAGGGAGGCCCTTGAGATGAGCTATGAACTCCAGTGAATCCTATACAAAGAGGCTGGAACGTTATAACCCAGACCCACAGACTTGAATTATTTCCTACTAGTGACTTAGTTCTCTCCTATCCTCCACACCTTTATATCCACTGCAGTCCACAAAGAAGATTTTGGGACCTAGGAAATTTGGGACCAAAGACTGCAATGGATGAGACAAAGCTTTCTTACATCTTTAACAGATTGTAAAGTTACTAGGGAAGTTGGAGTCAGCTCCATTTCTTCTATTCTTTTTGCCTGCCGCCTGGGGAGAGTTGCCAGGTTGGGACTCTTTTGAACGCTATCTGATGGCTGTTCAGGCAAAGAAGGTGGTTTTTCTCCAGAAAACCATGAAAAAGACCTCTCAGTTATATGAATTTAAATGTGTCATAGCATATTTATAACTTTCAGAGCAATCTGGCAAGATTTACTTCAGCAACTGATTTTTTAAGCAAAGGAGCACTAGGTAATTCACTTTCGTTAGTTCACAACCTCTTAGGACATCACTACTCGTGAGTAATTATTAAAAAGAATGTCATTCAGGGTAAATAATTATTACATTCAATGTTTACTTAGTATTCTGCTTAGCAAAAACTCAAAACCTTATACAAGCATAAACTCACTAACCCTCACAACAGTCCTTTAAAAGAATTGGCAGACATATTTGTTTGGCCAGTCTAGAGAAAGAAGGCTATTGAGAATTAAAACTGACTCCCATCACTTAATCACATAATGATGACACATTGTTAGTGACAGTGTGGCACCTGGGATATGGAGGAGGTGAAGACTGAGTTCCTCTCAGACTCAATCAGGTTGGAAACTGCTAGATTTTGCCTCAGGCCCTTCCAAAGATCATTAACCTGGAATAGAACTTGTACACTCTTCAACTTGATTTTGTTAGAGAACTAATTCCTCTATCTCAGAATTGAAACTACACATACTATGTGTATCATTATGACAGTATTGGGGTGGCTTTCGGGACTCCAAACTTCAGAAGCGTGACTAATGTGTCAGATGTGGGCAATCGCTGTTCCAGAGTGGAGATGTCGTCTGAATTACCTTCTTCTTCCTAAACCTAGACAATGTACCCTGGTTTACAGTAACTCAAGAAGTTTGCAAGGACCTGTTTTAGTTCAATCCAACTAAATCTCACCTTGGATTTGTAAGAAAGTGACCTAACACATGTAGAAAGGCTCTAATTTACTAGCTCTCTCCTAAAGCTAGCTTCCCATACTAACCACAGACTTCCCCCAAATTTCCCCAGATTTCTGAGACCTTTTCTATATTACACAGGCTACAACATGCAGAGTGATTTTCAAACAGCACAGACCGGGGACCTGAGTCTGACCTCATTTTTATCATGCCATTGTTTGGGGGATTTTTTTATTTTTTTGGTTTTGGTTTCATGATTTAGGAACACTTATTTTGACTTTGCCCAAGTATTAATGAAGCTCCCAAAGTTCATCATCCTGTACACTCTCTTGTCCACTAACCTTTTTTGTATAAGAGGCAGTTAGTATGGCATGCTTTTGCAGGCAGCTGGGATGGAAATTTTCTCCCAAGAAGAGGTAACCTTTTGGGTTTGTATACATATATTCTTAAGAAAGGTACCTGGGTTAGTAGAAACTTCTAGCCATTACCTGGAAGTGCCAAGAAAAGATCATTCAAGTCCACTGTGTACCAAGAACCAGCACAAAAGTGCTTGAACAGAATGAGAGATGGAGAAGCTGGTCCTCCACCACTCTTTCAGAATCCTCCTCTTACTAAATTGATTTCCTCACCTCTGTATTTCTGTATACTTTGTATTTGTCTTAGGAGATTTGCCAAATTTGCATTTGCATTTAATAATTATCTATTAATTGAATAAAAATCCAATAATGTAGCATTTTATTAGTAATCAAGAAAACCTTGACCTTATACCCACACGATGTTTTATGTGCACACAACTCTGCAACACATTGGACCTTTATAACTCCTTGGGCAAGTGACTTCATCTTTGTAAGCCTCATCTTTCTACTTCATAAAAAGGAGCTATTCCTCCCTCCCTTTCTTTTTTTTTTCTGGCTGGGGAGGGGTTTGAACCTACCACCTCTGGCATATGGGGCTGGCGCCCTACTCCTTTGAGCCACAGGCACCACCCTCTCCCTCCCTTTCTTAAACAAAGAGAACATATGTCCATTTGGTCAGTCTGCAGGGAAAAGGATTCATCCAAATTAAGACTTAGAAAATCATATGGTCAAATAATAATGTTCTTGGGTCACTGTGAGGAGGAAATGAGCCAAGGGAATGTGAAAACTGATTTGTGAAATGCCCAGGCGCATCCAGATACAGAAACACAAAGACTCTTAAGTTTTTTGATGTTGGTAACTGAGTGCCAATACAGACTTGAAGTAACACAAAAGAGGGGGAAGATTTACCTGTTGAAATGAATATCTCATGGGACATCTTTCAATCTGATCGGTTAGACTTTATGGCTAGTACTCAGGGGTGTTGGTGCCACTTTGTCACCCCGATACCACGCACAGGAAACAGCTGGTACGTGGACTGAGGAATGTACAAGCTTGCAAGAAGTGAGGCTCCCCAGAGGTGCAGGAGAGCCGAGACACCAAGTAACCTCCGTTATGGCTGCAGGAATACCCCGAGCTGCCTCTGCAGCCGATATTTATTGAAATGTTCTACAACAGGTGTGGGGAGGTCCCCATACAAGGACTACATGCTTAAGGATCACTACATGCTCTTTTCCCCCCGGGCTCTACTCCCACCCCTATGCACCACAAATGTTCAAGGTCCAACACCTGCTTACTAATGAGTGACCTATCTTATCTCAAGTTAGACCACTCGATTGCTTGAGGGCTTTTCTGGAGATTGCCCTGCTGCCAGCATTTCCCTCAAGAACCAGTGACTGTTCTTATAAGCATGGTCATCAGTCTACTACACAGGGGAAAATGTCACACTTAATAGATGTGAGAATCAATGAAATGTAAGCAATAATTGAAGGCTGGAGTAGGGATAACACCAAAAGGAAAAGGATGTGGTATGAGATGCCAAGGAGACCCCCTGGGGTGGAGGACACAGGAAAGGAGCTAGTTGAGGAGAAGCAGAATTAGCAGGAAAAGCAAAGGGAGCAAGAGATTCCGAGTCATATACTAGACGTTAATGAAAGGAAATGAAATTTTGGATCAGCACCTTAAGAGGCCACTGCCAACTTTGAAGAGGGCAGTTTCAATATTATAATGGGTTGAGGGGTGAACAGGACATGATGAAATGGACATAATTAGTGGTGATGTCTGTATTTGAGAAACTTGGTGATGAAAAGAAATAGATTAGACGGTAGCTCTAGGAAGAGATAGGACCAAGGAAATGAAAGAAATAACAACAGCATAATAATTATTTATTTTAAATAACAAACACTTAAGACTCATAATACACTGGGCTAAGTGGTTTACAAAAGTTAGTTTATCCTCATCACTACCCTATGAGACATTATTATTATCCCTGCCTTCCAGATGAGGAAACTGAGGCATAGTGTGGGTAAGTAAATTTCCTAAAGCCACACAATTTGCAAAAACAGACGTATAGACAATGTGGTTCAAGAGTCCGTGTTTTAACTCATTTACTTTTCCCCTTTGGAATTGTTTGGCAGTAGCCAAATCAATGAGAAAGAAGAATCAAGACTTGTTCTTATTTTTACCGTGGAGATTTCAGCTTGCTTGGATGCTAGGAAGAGGAGGCCAGCCCGTTAAAGAAGGAACAAAAATCTGGGGATAATGAAGAGAAGAAGATCCCAGAGCCTATGAGTAGCCCTGGTGAGAAACTGTAGATGAAGTAGTTCTCTTAGACAAGAATAAGCAATGATTCTTTCTTAAATAGGAGGAAATTGGTAACAATAGAAATGTAATTTTGAGGTAATGAGAAGGAAAATTGAGCAAATTCATGTCAGGTGGATTCTAGTTAAATTTCTGCTGAAAAAGTTTGGAGAAGAGGTTCAGGGCTTGAGTAGAGAAAGCTGCAGCTTTCTGGAATAGAATAAGGAGACGGCTCTTTCCAAATCGCACTGGGGCCAACTGCAGCCACCTGATATGATTGCCAAACACTTCCTGAAGTCTAAACCAGATGCTGGGATCCCAGCCTCTTTCAGTCGAAGCTTTTCATTAGTTGAGAAAGATATAAAAGAAGCACTTAGCCAACAATAGATAAAAGATCAAATAGCACGTGTTTGGTTTAATGTGTTTCATTGAGCTCAGAGAAGGGAGAGATCTGTAGACTTCAGAGGAAGTGGGGAAAGGCTGGGGCTTGAGGTAGTGATTGAAGATCAGGAGAATTGGGGGGACTGGAAGAGGAGGCACATTTTCTGGTGGTGGAGGAAGTGAGAGGAACAGAATAATCAAAGGAAGAAAGGCAGGTATTAGGGGACACTCTTGGTAAAAATGTTGGAATTAGGGGTCGGGGCAACACTGATATTCAGGCCAAAAGACAGCCCCACTCAGTGTCCCACTCCTGATTTGGTTCTCCTTGGGCCATCACTTCCTAATGTGCCATATTTAAATGTTTTAGTTTATTTATTTATATTTAGTAGGACATAGACTCTATAAAGGCAGAAATCATGGTCTTTTTAGTTCACTAGTGTATCTTCCTGGGCTAGATCAAGTCTGGCACTCCATAAAGATTTGTTCAATGAGCGAATTCAGCAGCCTATCAGGGTTTACCTGGGGTCCGTCCAGGGCAGGCTAAGAGTTATTGGTTCACAGCCTGCTGTGAAGAAAATCCTGAACTCAAGAGAAGTGACAACCAACTTCTCAAATAGGGGTTCTTTAGCACCCAGGTGACAAGAAAGCTCTCTAAAATTAAAGGTGGGACTTCCCTCAAACCCACCTGAAGATTTCCTTGAGGAGGTAGGGGAAAGTGTTTAAGAACTGGTAGATTGGCTCGGTGCCCATAGCTCAGCAGATAGTGTGCCAGCCACATACACCAAGGCTGGAAAGTTCAAACCCAGGCCAGGCCTGCTGAAACAACAACAACAGCACATAGCCGAGCGTTGTGGCAGGTGCCTGTAGATCCGGCTACTTGGGAGGCTGAGGCAAGAGAATCGCTTAAGCACAAGAGTTTGAAGTTGCTGTGAGATGTGACGCCATGGCACTCTACCGAGGACAACATAGTGAGACAGTGCCTCAAAAAAAAAAAAAAAAAAAAACCAGGGCGGTACCTGTGGCTGAGGGAGTAGGGTGACAGCCCCATATGCTGGAAGTGGTGGGTTCAAACCCAGCCCCAGCCAACAAAAACCAAAAACCAAAACACACACACACACACACACACACATACAGAATTGGAATTTAGGATTATTAATCCAGAAAGATTCAGGTAAGAGGATAAAGGCCCCTGGTGAGGCCTGATAAGTGTAGGAAGCTCACTTGCTCTTAGAAGCCCTCCTGTTTTAATCATCTGTTCCCTAAGCCCTCACCGGGGCCTATGTTAGCCCTGGTAAACAGGACAGTTTGTTCCAGTGTCCGCTTCCGGGTAAGGAGCCTTTCCTCAGATCCTGGTCCAGGTAACAAAGGCTCCTTGTATCCTTACTATTTTTTATGAGCTTGGCCAGAAGGGAAAAAACATAATTTTTGCTCCACACATTTAGGTTTAAAATTGACTTCAAACTAGGAAACAAAGCACACACTGTTCAGAGGCCAGGAGTTACAAGCCGGAGCCCCGGCCAGATGGAGTTGATCCACAGTGGCTATTCCCATTGTTCAGAAAGCACGCATGATAATCAGGGCTCACAGGTCCGTGCCCACCTTGGGCTATCGGTTTCCTCAGCCGTTAGCCGAGTTGTATAAATGAGCCAGTCCCTTTGTGAGGGGCAGCATGATTGTCCTGCTCTGTAAACTGAGTATGAGAGGCCTGGCCTGCTCCTCATAGCCCCACAGCTGCAGAAGGAAGATCCAAACACCTTGTGCATATTAGTCAATAGCACTGCTGTGTTGAAGGTCATGTGTTAGGAGAGGAGAGCTGGCAATTTTCTGGGAAGCTTTGGCACAAGCCTGCAATTTCCCAGGGAGAAGTCTGTTGGCTTTTAATTTCCTTCTCCCATAGAAAACCAGACAGATTCTCCCTTCTTTTGTAAAATGCCCAGAATGAAAACTCAGTGGTTGAAAACTCTGACAGCCTATTAGGAAAAGGTAAGCAGGTGGGGAAAAACCTGTCAACCCAGTGTTTTTGGCTAAAATGGCAGTCAGGAAGCCAGATGCTCCTCCCTTGGGCCAGGATGTCATGGTGGGTGGCCATTTCCTACTGAGAAGAGAGGCAGCTAGGGCCTGGTTGGGTTCTCTGTGGCCAGAGAAATAACTGGGTACCTGCTTGAGCCACAGTCTCTGCTGTGGTTGCTGTAACACAGAGCTGGAGGCTGGACTTTGCTACCTGTCTCAGGACGCCTCCTGGCAAAGGTCCATGTGTGTCAGTGTCGCCTGACTGATGAGTAAGACATAGGTGTCAAACTCCAGTCCAGAAGGCCGACGTAGCAGTGTTTGGCTGAGGCCAGGATCCTGGCTCCAGGATCAGCGGAAGGCCTGGTGTCTCTGATCATGTTCTCTGCTTCACCCTCCCTCTTTTCCTCCTCTCTGCAGTAGTCACTAACTCCGCTGAGGAAGCAGAACTACAATTCCCAGGGTTCTAACCAGCCCCACCACTTGGTGGCTGTTTGAGTCTTGGCAAATTAGGTAACGTCTCTGTGCCTCAATTTCCTTAAATCCACACGTAACAGAAGTAGAAAGTAATGCAAAGTGAACAGCGCCTGGTACAGGGTATGGGCTTGAATGGCAGTATCGTGTAATGACAATAATGATCCTCGCAGCCCTCTGCATGGGCACAGTCGCCAGCTAGCCAGGTGGAAGCATCATGGAATAGCAAGTTGCAAAAAAATGGTTTAGATACTCCCCACTCCCACGCATGGGTCAGTACTCCCTGTTTCCTGATCTAGAGAAAATTGTGTTACTTTTTAAACTGTTACTATAAAACCTCAGAATTGTTCTCTGACATTGTAGCTGTCTTAGCCGAGGTGGCCTTGACTATAGTTTTGCTCATCCAGGCCCCCCACAGATATACTCCCCAGGGGCAGAAGGCATTTCAATACTTTCTTTTTAGCTTCTTTGGCATTTAACTGTATTTTCAGTGGCTGTGGGGGTGAAAGCAAAAAATCTTACTAAAACCAAATCTGTGATCTAGGGTTGCGGCAGACTGAGGCTTCGTGTGATGTGGACATGAGGCCAAAAATTAACTCAATGTTTCTAAATGTCTGTTTTCAGAAGATTGTTACTGGAGGGAATATTGCAGGATCTGGGGCCTCAGAACACCATCTGCTCCCTGATGCGAGACTGAAGGCAGCTGAGGCTTCCCCAGGTGCATCTCTGTGGCCAGCCCTGTACTAAGCCCTTTCTAAATCTCTGCCATTGACTGGGAGAGGAATGAGGAGTGGAAGAGCATTATAATGTAGTGGAAGCGCCTGGAGAACCATCAGGGAGTTAAAGAGGTACGCCAGTGCTCCTGGGATGTCAGTGTACCTCAGAATGGCCTGGAAGGCTTGCTGAAACACAGTCTGCTTGGTCTCACCCCATCCCTCTGGGATGGATCCTGACAGTTTGCATTTCTAACAGTTTCCAAGGAAATGTTGAGGATGCTGTTAGGGGAGCACATTTTAGGAGCCCCTGGTTTGCATAAACCAAAGGGATTCTCCAGCTTCTGTCTAGCAACCCATGGTCATGGCTTCCCTGTTACTCTAATTCTTTTGTGGAGTGGAGCAGCTTCATGGAAAATGCTGCTAGTAGAAGGGTAGGTTCTGGGGTCAGCGCCTGGGTTTGAAACTTGGCCTCATCTTCCCTATTGTGTGATCTTGGCCAAATTATTTCACCTCTCTGTGCCCCAGATACCTCATGAAAATAAATGCTAACATTTTCCGAGAGCTTACTATGTACTGGACACAGTTCTGATGGATTTACTATTTATTTGTTAATCCCATGAGACTAGGAGTTAGGTGCTATTATTATCCATTATTTACAGATGAGGAATTGAAGTACAGAGAGGAATAATAAAAATAAAGCTTCATACAATTATGTGTGGATTAAATGAAATAATCCACATTAAACTTAAGTTTGAGCGTTTAAGAATATTATTACTGTTACTATGGGAAGAAGGATCTTAACATCCTCTCTTCTTTTGAGATCTCTTAGGAAGGTCTTGGATTTCCCATCCTCCTTCCTTCTGAGTCCTATGGAAAAGATCTACCAACCCCACCCCGCGTCACATCCCTCACTTAGGTTCATGAGAGATGGGCTCTGCTCTTGCCGACTTTCTGTCTCCAGAGAGCTGCCATTGATCTAAGGGCCCCGGGGCATGCAGGGGTGGAGAAGTAGGCATGGAGGAGGCACTGAGAAGGAGGAAGTCTGCACGCAAGCAATGGTGTGTGCACGCTTGGGTAGGCAGGGAGTCCTGTATGCGACCTGACAGGGGCAGCTCACAAGAATGCAGGCAGTTTGCAAGCTCACCAGACCAAAAGACGAAAGAGAGAGGCAGAGAGAAGAGAGAGAATGCCCCAAGCCCCAGAGCTGTGCCAGCACATTCCAGCTGGATCTGTACTTGCTGGTAGCCTTTGTTTTCCTATTAGAGTATAAGGCCTTGGGACTGGCCATTGTTTTTCCTGACCTTGACACATTTTAAGCTTTCTTTTCCAGATCAGGACAGAGGGCTTTCCATAAACCTAGGCTGAATGTGAATACTAAGTAATATGTAATCATGGCCATTAAACTGCATGAAAAGCTGATGTTTAAACCTTTACAACTTTCTAGATGTAAGTAAAAAATTCAGAGATGCAAGGAATCATCACTGAGTTCTAACCCACGTTCTCTCTCACTCCCAGCGGTTGTGCCCTCTCCTGAAGCTCCTGTCTGCCCCCACATCCTGCCTGTGCATCAGTTAATACCTACTCCACTTTTGGGGGGTCTATCTCCCAGATGGTTCCTTGATTCCCTCTCCCAACTCCACACCTCACCAACCTACAGCCCCAGTTCTTACCATACTGTTTCATGATGGTTTATATAGTTGTTTGCCTCCTCCCCTCAACAAGAAGTCATAAAGTTCTGACTCATCTTTGACTTCGCAGTGCCAAGCACGGTGCCAGGCTGATAACAGGCAATCCCCAAATCTTTACCGATGAGTACGTTGTGCATGCCCACCCTGCCCTCACCATCTGCTAACACCGTGGGCCCTCCACACATGGAAGACCTGATTCCCACATTCACAGACAACAGTGAAAGGCAGGAAACTTTTGCTAAGTCATTTTGCCTAGTTAGTGGTAAACCCTGGGCTGAGAGATGTTTGACATGCGCCAGTTTAAACAAGCAGTGAATTAACTGAGTGAGCAGTAAGAGGTGCCTGCCCACTGTGTGAACTGATCTGGAGCAGACAGATGATGAGAGGTGCGTCTGAGCAGAGACACAGAGCACAGGCTCACACAGAAGGCATCGCTGGCTGTCTGGATGCCTTTCTAAATACTAAGATCCCGTGGCAAAAATTCTGATGAGACAGCAGGTGCTCTGGAAGAGTGGCTTTCCAGAGAGCCACAGGCTGGCTAAGCAAGGACTCCTAATGTGAGCTTTACTGGACCTAAATCGGAGCCTTCAAGATGTGCATTAGATCACTCTGCCAGACAAGCCTCACTGTCCCCCCCCACCCGTCTTAGTCCTCATAATTGCTGACTTCCTCTTCTTACTCCAGTTGGTTGGTGCCAAATATATATTCTTGATCATAAGGGAAATCAGGAGAAAAGAAGTATTGGGGGGAATGGGAGCACATTTCTTTGCAACCGGACAGACACTTCAAAGGACATCTCCTAATAAGTCAGTCGGGCCTATTTTCAGTAGGAAAGAGGCAATGAAGATAATGTTCGGGGTCTGGGAAGGCAGATTAGTTAGCCCTGGATAGGGGACCTATGTGTGCACATGGTACAGAGGTCTCCAGGATTTTTGTGCTGTCTTGGTGATGGATTACTGTCTGTTCATAGTCCAGTCTGTTTGGTATTGCTTTTGCATACATATTTTCTTCAAATAAATATATGTTCCTTGAAGGCAGGGTACATATTTTGGTGCTTCCTGTGTATTTTAGCAGAGTTATAGAAACTCAGAATCAATGGAGGAGAGATAATGCCTGGAAAAATGATATAAAAATCAAGAAAGGCATTGAGAACAGAGTTCCAAGCCTATTCATTTGCCTTCCAAATCCGAGACTAAATTTAGTCTCCTGATTTTATTGACTTGATGAACTTCCAGATGAAAGCTTGTACAAAACCTTAGTAACATGGAAACAGGTTGTAACAGAAAAAATGAATTGCAATATAGTATTGAAGCTCCTAAAATTTTCTGGCGGTTGCTAGGGAGCGCAGGTGTCTGCTATCAAAGGGGGTTTTCCCACCACCACCACCAAAGGCTGCCAGGTTAAGCAAGACCAGAGCTACCTTCTTAGAGTGAAATTTGGTCCTACCAAGCTTTACCCTTCAGTGAGCGATGAAGGCCAGACTCAAAAAGACAGCACAAGGGAATCTCAGTCCTGGGACAAGTTCTTCTTTTTCACAAACACTAAAATTAGCTTTGTTTTCCTTTAACTTTTCTAGCTGAGAGCTCTGACATAGCAAAGTGGGTGACCCTTCTGGGATTCAAAAAGAAATGACTAAATGGAGATAGAATGGTTGTCTTTAAATATTTAAAATTTAGAGTTTTGTTTTGTTTTGTTTTGATACTAGAGAGGGCTGGCTGGCTCTGGGCTATTATAAAGGAGAGGAAGAGATGGGGAGAAGCACGAGAGGCTGATTTCACCTCAGCGTGAGAAAGAACTCTCTGCCAATTCCAGCCACTTGAAATGCCATGGGCTGCTTTTTGGTGTGATGAGCTTCTTCACCCCGAAATCATTTTCAAAATATCTAATTTGCCTTTAAAATATGTAATACACTCAACAAGATGATATTCAAAAAGAGAAAAAAGATACACCATGATAAGTTTGTTTCCTTCCCAATCTTTTTTCCCAGACGTTGCTTTTTCTTCTGAGGAGACCACCCTTGTTGTCTCCAGACAACTCTGTGAGGAATATTTAGCTTTGGACAAGATGACCTTTGAATACCTTCCAATGCCTGCATCTTCTTCTTTAACTTGGCAGGTCACAATCCTTAAGGTTTTATCACAAAATCCACATCTGCCACTCATGGACTGGGCTGAGGACTTATGATTTGACAGTGGAAATGTCAGGCCAGCTCTGAGCAGTCCTTATGGGGCAAGTTGCAATGTGTCACAAGACAGATAACTAAGGAAATGGAATGTAGACTCCTATGCAAAGCTTATAGGAGCTCTTGCTAAATGTAGTCCTTCCTCATTTGAAGTTAAAGACAGAAAGAGAACTTTGGGGTGATTGGGCAAGAGGCCAAAGCATGCGGGGAGAGCTGAGCGGAGAGGAGGTGGGTTGGAGATAAAGTGGAATGGAATGGAGATGGTGCCTTCAGGGACGGCTGAAAGGTCCCAACCATGGTGACTTGGGACAGTGGCTTTTCTTGCCTGTTGGGAAACTCCAAGTATTCCTCTTGATCTTTATTCCTAGCTCTCTCCTACTTTTTAAAGATTTCTCAAGTGGCTCTAAGGTCTATTGTCAGATAAGCTAGAAAGCATGATTCAGTCTCCTGCCATGCAGAGCTACACATAACTACATAAATAGTCTTTTTTGTCTATTTTGGAAAATTCAAAGGCATTTTTGTCCTTCAAGGTAAGCTTAAGACTCAGATGCTGACTGATGAGTATGGTGGTAGCCTTCAAGGTCATACAGACATGACAAATCCAGGTGGCATCTGTCCTATTTCAGGAGCTTGGCTATTTCTCCAGCCCAAATGGAATTGAGTGGGAAAAGGAAGGGCTTTTAAGCAGGACTGAAGACTAACCTTCAGTAAGAGGTGCGAGAGACCATCTTGCCCAACTTTGGTTCAGCTTTTTAGAGGGAAATCAAATAATAAGACCATTTCATTACCATCATTGTTTCAATGGCCATTATTCATTTTAAAGGCCAAGAGGTCAGTATTTACCAAATGTGAATTGAAGAAAAGGTGTATATTTTCTAGGAACTTTTTTTATGTCAGCAATAACAAAATACTTGGCAAGCAGAATCAAAAAGTCTTTAAGGATTTTTTTTTAATCTGAGAAAAACTTATTCGACATCTCAAGGAATAGATTATTGGCCAGTTCTATACTTGGAAGCAAGTTTGGCATTAGTTCCACAAGCACCTCCTCACCTTTAAAGCATTTATCAACACTTTGTTCAGGGACCTCAGCCATGGGGATCTGTGTAGGTAGAGCTGGGTCGAGGCTGGAGTTGTAGACATTACTTTGTGCCATAGAAACTCCACTTCTACTGAAAACAACAATCATATCAAAAATAAAAGTAATGTTATGAAGAACTAATATATTTAAGGGCCTACCACAGAAACATTTGCTAGGAACTTGGCGTTTATAGTATGCTCTTACTTTGGCCCACATTCATAAGATAAGGATGCAGATGAGGAATCGGAGGCTCAGAGAGGCCAAGTTACTTTCTCAAAGACACACAGCCAGCAAATGAAGCAGTCAAGGGACAAACTCAGCCTGCCCAGCTTCTCAGATGATGCTAACTCTCATGCTAAACTACAAAGAGCCAACTCAGGAGGAAAAAAGGAAACGCGATAGAATGATTCCAGAGAATGAGCTTAGGCAAGAAGGAAGGGAACAATTAGCAAAATGAATGGTAGGAAAACCAAGAGTAGAATCAAGTGACATGTGAAAAGTAAATCAAGGTGAATGATTTAGAATTCAGTGTGTACACGGAAGAACAGGCGGAGACGTGCCTTTTCTTTGATGACTGTTTGTATGAGGGCAGAGTAGGTGTGCGCCTTAGAAGAATCCTGCTGGCAGGGCTATCATTTTCTCCTCCCACCTCCAGAGCAGGGTAGAACTGGGGAAGGAAGTACAGGCGTCTCAGGTGGAACCTAGGCCCTAGGTATAGTCCTGCTGCCCATAACCAGAACCCCTGTGCCAGGCTCTGAATCTGTCAAGAATGTAATACAAAGAGGAGTTATTCGGGGCTGAAAATGTGTATCTCTAAAGAACACACTGTTACAGAAAACACAACCCAAGCACTTCTGAGCAGGAAACTCTGCTACTTTAGTAGCATGAGAAACAAAGAAACTTTTAACAAAAACTATGTGAATGATATAAATTGTGGGAGAATGGAAATCATGATCTACTTAGTGAACAAAATATTTATTGTCAAACACACACACAGTGTGTTTATGGTATATCATAAATAAGTGTTCAGGTACAGTGATTAGAAATAACCCCCTTGATCTAATCCCCACATTGCAAAGATATCTCAAATTGGTAACTTGAACACATTCAAACTTGAATTAGGGGGTTTCATTGTTCATACACCCCTCTGCTCTGTTGGAGATGGTTCACGTATTCTGAGGTTTTCTTCTCCTTTGCTTAGAGAAAGAAGGGCAGCATGAAGAAAGGGGTCCATTCTTCTTTGGCTTTCCTCCCTAGGTTAGAGATAGAAAAGAGTATAGCTATGGGCAGTTCCCACAGGATGTCAGCTATGTGCCTTTCTGGCAAGGAGGCATTATCACACTGCAGAATTTCTGTTCTTAGGCCAACTCTAGTTTATCTAGTAGTCCCCTTTGATTGCTAAATGCATTAGAAACACTCACTACTGTCATGACTTTGAGTGAAAAGATAGCCAAGCTGTGGTGTGCTGGAGTTGACTGGCCATGAGAGTGATTGTCACATTTTCAGAAATTTTGTGAGCTGGTTGTTAAGTCATTGGTAGCTTGAAATTGGCTGTGCTGGAAGTATTTACACCATGGAAATTGGCAAATGCTACAAATCAGGGTACTTTCCTTGAGAAATAAAAATGAGAGCAAGATTGGGTGGTGCCTGTGACTCAAATGAGTGGGGCGCCGGCCCCATATACCAGAGGTGATGGGTTCAAACCCAGTCCTGGAAAAAAAAAAAAACCTACAAAAACAAAGTAATAATAAAAATGAGAGCAAGAGTCCTTCATTGAATGTGTCATACATTCATAGTTTTTCAGAAACTTGCAGATAGGTATAAGAGCTATAGAGGTAGATGTTATACGATTTTGAACTAGAAGAAACTTCAAGTTTCAGAAGGTCTCTGACCACTCTTTTGCATACTCCTAAGATAAGTGAATAGCTTTTAGGCTATTCCCACTCGAGATTGAAATATTCGGAAGTCTCTTTCACTTGCTGTGATCAAACATTCTAAGAAAGGTATTTCAAAAACTTATGACCAATTCATCTCAAAATAAAATACAGAATGAGGCTTAGCGCCTGTGGCTCAAGTGGCTAAGGCGCCAGCCACATACACCTACGGTGGAGGGTTCAAATCCAGCCCGGGGCCGCCAAACAAGAATGATGGCTGCAACCAAAAAATTGCCAGGTGTTGTGGCGGGTGCCTGTGGTCCCAGCTACTTGGGAGGCTGAGGCAGGAGACTTGCTTGAGCCCAGGAGTTGGAGGTTGCTGTGAGCGTGGATGCCACGGCACTCTACCCAGGGGGACAGCTTGAGGCTCTGTCTCAAAAAAAAAAAAAATACTCACAGAATGACAAAAGAGTGCACAACTCTTCAGAAACCTTCTTCTTCCTCTCCGAATCTTCATTCTGGTTTCTTGTGGGTGGGTGGGGGGAGAATTTCATGCCAAAGAAAGAAACACAGGGTAATTCCCTTGGGTAACTTGGGGCATTTGCTTTTTAGTGCCTTCCAGATTGCTGCTATTTATCATTTGTTTCATTTTAAAATCTCATTCAAATATGTGATTTTCTCTTTAGCTGGCCTCCTCTCCACTTTTAATTCCATAGCTCTGTGTCCACAATGAAAAATGCCAAAGGGAAAAAGAGCCTGCCTGACCCTGCTGGTTGGAGCTGGAATCTGACCTCCTGGTTGTCACTGATCTGCTAAATGACCTTGAGCTATCACTTTCTGAATCAATGTGCACCAGAATGGTGTTTCCATCCACGGGGGGTATATAAAGAAATTAACTGCGGCCCTCTAAGACTCTTAGAAAAGGTAAAGACAATTGGCTTTTATTAATTAATCCAGTGTTAGGCCAATTCAATAGATAGGCTTTGTATTTCCTAGATTATGGAGAGCCTCAGATCCCTTAGCTTTGAGAACCATAATCAGCTTAAAAGGACATGAGATGGTGAATGCTCAGAATTTCCTGTTGAGGATCAGAGTCAGTGCTGTGTTTGCTCACAGGAAATAAAGCAGGATTAGGTAACAGCCTCAAAGACCTCGGTCACTGGAGACGATGACGCCTGAGATGCTCTTAAGGGAACTTGGAAATGGAAAATACAAAGGGAGTGAATCCTAGGCCTCAGATGTGAGGGTGTAGGGGTGAGATGAGAGGTGGGGCAATTGCAGATTTTTCTGTATTCATTTCTCTTGCATTTGGGTTTCATTTCTTAACCTTTGCTGATGCTTGTAGGATGCTTCATTTTTAAGCCTTCTCATGTTAAGTTATTTAAAAGGTTCTGGGTATTTTTTGAAGCCCCCACACAGGCTGGGGATACACTGGAGGAAAAGATGACATATCTTCTCCCACAGGAACACATAGTCCATGGAAGAGAAAGAGAAGAAAAGCATGTCAGCAGAGTATGCTAAGAAACATGACACAGCTGGGGACGGGGAAGAGCTCGTGGAAGTCACTACGACCAGCTGATCTGGTTGGGGAGCTCCCTGGAGAAAGTGATACCTGGGCTAGTTTAGCAACAGATGCACATCAGCCAGGCAAGTAAGGAAAGGATATTTCAAGCAGAAGGGAGAATATACAGAGACGTAAGAGGGAATTCTAACAGTTTTAAGCAAAGCTGGAGTGTAGAGTCTGATCAGCGAGGAATGGCAGGGGATAGGGGATGAGTAAGCAGAGGCCCGCCCTAAAATGCCCCGTGAGCCATGCTAAAGAATAGTTTATCCAGGGGCAAAGCAAGGAGCCATTGATGTATTTTAAGTAGGACTTACTAGAGTTATGATTTAGAAAAAAACTCAAAAAATAATAATAGTAAAATTATTTAATATTTATTGAGCCCTTACATGCCAGGTATATTTTAAGCACTTCCCTTGACATAATGCATCTTGGTCCCATGATAGCCTTGCCCAAAGCCATATGGTAACAATCAGGTAGGCAGACCAGTCAGGCCTCCCCAGAGACCCTGCTCTCGGCCACTAAGCTGTAAATGCTTGTTACCCTAATTCTCATTGCTTGTCTTTTCCTTATTGTTTTTTAATTTTAAGCCAGTATACTCCAGCCATTTTCATTGCTGTTAACAAACAAGAGCTCTCACTTATGAAACCCCCCAGATTTCAATCATAGAAGGTCTAAGGGGATTATAAATTGGAAAGAATACACAGAAAATTCTATACCAACTGGACTTCTGGCTTTTTGCCTTTCCGAGGCAGTTGCATGGTTTCTTAATAAAGATAGCAGTGAAAGGCATTTTCCTTTGTCTCAATTCTGGGCTCTGCTTGGCATCTACAAGAATCCCTGTTCTAAGCTCAGTGACTGGATCCCAGCATGAATTGCTCTTCCTTTAGAGGACTATGAGAGAGAAAACTCATTTCCTTTATCTCACTTGAAGGCAGTTTTTTGAAATCAAATTCCCAGTTAACAAGAGGAAGAGTTCAGAAAAATCAAATCAGTGTTCCATGAAGGATAGTTAGAAAATAAGTAAAAATAAGAATTTCTCTCATTCCTAGAAGGCACATCTTTATGTGCCTTTATGTATCCCTGGATTGTGCACAGGCCCTGAGATACACTCACAAATATGAAATATTACTTTTATTCATTCCGGCAACTAAAGCTTAGTAAACCGTGCTATGTGCCAGGCGCCATGGTCGCTAGAGACAGAAACGGGTTTAAGTCGTGGTTTCTCCTTTCAAGCCTAATGGAGGATCTCACTGGTATGACTTCAACGTGGCTGCTCAACATCTTCCTCTCTCTGAACACCTCCATCTCCCCCGCGGCTCTCACCACATGAGTCCTTTGAGTTTTAGATGATACTAAAACATTCGTTCTCCTGAAGTCCTCCAATTCTGGGCAGCCATTCTCCTTCTCTTCCAGGGAGAGGAGAGATGGCTCCTAACTTGGGCCACCTGGCTGAGTCAATTTGTCACCAATTCATCACTTCCTCTTCTTTCCCCATTTGACTAGCAAATGACCAGGCAGACTCTAGCTTGAACTGTTGTTATAGGCCTATCTGGGAGGTTATTGGACTGTGGCCATTTTCTGAAGAGAAAAGTGAAAATGTTTATTTCCAGCCATCTGGAAAGAATGACTGATTTTTTTAAGCAGTGAAAACAGAAATATCTCGAAAAGAAATGTCAGTCCTTTAGAGAATCTCTGGAAAGCCTAGCTATGTGACTATGAGCCAACCCCATTGTTTCTCCAAACATACCAGCTCCTCCTTGGGAGGGTGTAAGTAATGAGACCCCAAATGCAATACTTGAGGGTCCACTGCCAAGGGAACAAAGCTGGGGCATGAGTAGTTCCTTCAATCTTATACCCACTTTCTACCAGACACTATTCTAGGGGAAGAGTGAGGGGAGCCCACCAGGCTGCCATGAAGCTAAAGGAACAATCTGCAGCCAGACAATTTCAGATCCAACATCTTTGCTCCTTTCAGTATCTTATGGTATAGCCCATCTTTCTCATTCCTGAGTGGAGGAGGATGTGGAAAACTATGAGGAAAGGAGGATTGGAGTTAATTTCACATTAACATTCTTCTTCTCCTGGCTCGGCACCTGTAGCACAGTGGTTATGGAGCCAGCCACATAAACCAAGGCTGGCAGGTTCGAACCTGGCCCGGGTCAGCTAAACAACAATGACAAATGACAACTGCAACAAAAAGCTAGCCGGGTGTTGTGGTGGGTGCCTGTAGTCCCAGCTACTGGGTTTCTGAGGCAAGAGAATTGCTTAAGCCTAAGAGTTTGAGGTTGCTGTGAGGCACTCTACTGAGGGTGACATCATGAGACTCTGTTTCAAAACAAACAAACAAACAAACATACAAAAACAAAACATTCTTCTCTTCTTTTCTCTCTTTCCTTTCTTCTCCCCTTCTCTCTACCTACTCCTCTTATTTCTCACTCTTCCTGCTGGTCTCCAATAATATCATGCTGACCTCTTTTCCTTACTCCAGAGACTTGACAAACCGGTTCCTCAGCTATCACCTTCAACTCTGCAGTCATCACTAACCCCGAGTGACAGGCTGAGCTTCTGAACTGGAGAGACGGGATGTACCTTTTACAAAAGAAGGCAGTCTTCTCAGAGACAGATGCCAATCTCAGCTGCTCTTAAAGGTAGCATGTCTTTCAGATTTCCTGACTCATCAGCAGCATATTTGTGTAGTGCAGCCGTTGATGACACCTTGATTTTATAGATGGGAAGTGTTAATTAGCTTTGTCTCACCAGTGTCCAACCTCCTGTCAGGCCATAATGAAGATGCGTGGTATTACCTGCTTAGCGCTATCCACTTACTGAAAAAACTGTCTCTGTTTCTCACCACCACTTTCTCCCTACGGAGTTCTTTTTATGTGTGTGTGTATGTATTTTTTTTTTTTGAGACAGAGTCTCATTCTGTCACTCTGAGTAGAGTGCTATGTCATCATAGCTCACAGCAACCTCAAACTCTTGCGCTCAAGCCATCCTCTTGCCTCAGCCTCCCAAGGAGCTGGGAATAGCCTCCTTCTAGTTGTAGGGACCCACCACAATGGCCAGCTAGTTTTTCTATTTTTAGTAGAGATGAGGTTTTACTCTTGCTCAGGCTGGTCTCAAACTCATGATCTCAAGCAATCCACCTGCCTCAGTCTACCAGAGTGCTAGGATTACAGGCATGAGAAACAGAGCCCGGCTCCTATGAAGTTTTTATGTAATTCCATCTGAATGGTAATATCTGATTCCTTGATGATAGAATACATTTCCAAGTTGGGCCAGGAACCTTCTCCTAGATCTTTGGGGCTTAGGATCATAAGTGGCCAAAACTACAAGGTGTAAAGCATGGGAGATGCCCATAGGCAGGTTTTTCACCATGAAGAAATGGTCTGCAAAAAGAGAAAGAAAAAAACAACACCTAGGGACAGCAGAGAAAAAAAGGTAGAGATAGGATCCTCACTCTATAAGGTTTCTGAGCTCTAATGTATGTCTGCCCTTCATGTAGCTTAGTTGCTCTAAGATAAAACCAGGATGCTTCAAGTTCATTTGTATTTTTTCTTAAGGTATTAAGGTTTGAATTGAGATTCATTTGCAACCAGAAGGATTCTAACTATCTCCTAGCACTTAGCAGATACCTGGCTGAATGTTCAAGTAGTTTTCCAGGGTCCAAATGCAGAGTATTGTAAGGCTAGAAGACACAGGAAAGGCCACTTGGTTTACTCCTCCTTCCCCAGGTAGATCCACAGGCACCACCAAAATCATCCTAGAGGAAGAGTTTATGACCTTCCCTGGTTATTCAGCAAAGGAGATGAGAGGAACACACATGGTATCTTGAGTCTCTCCTTCTGTAAAGTCCTCCTGTCTTCCTTTCTCAGTCTTGATGATTTTCCGCATTTCATTTTTTTAATTTTTATTTTTATGTTTTTAGAGACAGAGTCTCACTTTGTTGCCCTCGGTAGAGTGCTGTGGCATCAGAGCTCACAGCAACCTCCAGCTCTTGGGCTTAGGCAATTCTCTTGCCTCAGCCTCCTGAGTAGCTGGGACCACAGGCGCCCGCTACAAGGCCTGGCTATTTTTTTGTTGCAGTTTGGCTGGGGCTGGGTTTGAACCCGCCACCCTTAGTATATGGGGCGGGGCCGGTGCCCTACCTGCTGGGCCACAGGGGCCACCCTCCACTTTTCATTTTTAAAACGTTAATTTTCTCATCTCTTTCAATTTTTCATATGGTCTAAAATCTATTTCTAGTCAGACATGGTGGCTCACACCTAGCCTAGCCCTCTGGAAGGCTGAGGCAGGAGGATCCCTTGAGCTCAGGAGTTTGAGACCAGCCCAGAGCTAAAAGTGAGACCCTGAGTATACTAAAAATAGGAAAAATTAGCCAGGCTTGGTGGCACAGGCCTGTAGTCCCAGCTACTCAGGAAGTTGAGGCAGGAGGATCACTTGAGGCCGGGGGTTTGGGGTTCCTGTGAGCTAGGCTAAGGCTATGTCATTCTAGTCAGGGGACAAAGCAAGCCCCTGTCCTAAATAAATAAATACTATTTCTATTTTTCATCCTTTTTTGGTTAATATCATTGCTTACATTACTGTCCCCTAAAGATAAGCCTTATCACTTTCCAGAGAATTAAAAAAGCTTATCATAAAGACTGTATGTTACGTTCCATTCTCTTATCAGTACACATTTACCGAGAGCCTTGTATACCGCAGACACTATGCTGAGGGATGTGGCAGGGATGCATGGGCAGCTAGCTCCCCAGAGAAAAATGTGAAAGACCTGAGATCATGAAATTGTCTGAAATTGAAATAATTAAGGCTCTTGTACTTATATTTTCTTCATTAATTCATTTACTGTTCACTCATTCAACAAAAAGTTTGGAGTTTCTACTTGGGGTCAGGTACTGCGCTAGCTCTGAGGGTACAGAGCTGAACAAGGTTCCTTTTTTTTCTAGTGGAAGAAAGAAAAAAAATACCAAGTTAACAATTAGCTAATAATTTTTGGCAGTTTCAGTGATAAATGCTCTAACTAAAAGAAGCAGAAGGCAGGAGCAAGCTTCTTGGGATGTGGGTGGGCTATTAGAAAGGAGACCCTTGAAGAGGGCGTCTCTGAGGAGTTGACATTTAAACTTGAATTGTGCAAAAGGATCGCAGTCCCGCCACAAGCCTGAGGAAATAGACTCCATGGCCTCTGGTGTTACTTCTAGATAGAAAACCCTAGCATCTTCCTTTCCTCTCAAGTTCTTGTTTTACTAAGATTTTCATGTTTCCTTTTAAAACTTTTACCAGCATCTGTACTTCCTAATCACGGAGCCCAGAATTAGTCCAGTAGCTCTAGGGAGTTTCTTGTCAATAATGAAGACTGATGGCTCGTATCTATAGATGCCAACATGATACTGTTTAAGAAGGATGAACCTACAGTGTGAGACGTGGTGAAGTTCTGATCTTCCAGGGAAAGAGAAGAGCTAAATGAAAAAATCAGGGCCATGGTTAGTTTGATATATAACCTTCACTTCTCCATCTGTAATTCAGAGTCGTCACAATAGATAAAGTGTTGTCCTTATAATTTAATCTCACAGAAGCGAGGCTATGGTCCAAATGCCTACACAGTGAAGTCTACCAGATGGCTGGCATCTTTTGGTTGTGTTAGAAATGGTCAGTTTTGATTATTGCTAGAATAAGCCGGATGTCATTTGGTCATCATAAAACTTGGCTCTGGAGATTTGCTTTTGCTTCTGCTGCTCACCCTGAGACCATTTCAAATTAAATTCAGAGACTGAGGATATTTGAACCACATTAGTGGTGTGAACTTACACCATCCAATTTAAACATTACAGTTTAAATTCCCAGGCGAGATGTTCTTCTCCCTCGCTCCACTGGTGCCAAGACTGAGACATGCAAGATTTTTTTTTTCTTGTTTACTGTCCTACTTTGTGCTATGAATTTATTTCTTATTTACTTTTGTTTTAAGGTGTGTAGCCATTTGGTATTTTAGCTTTATGTAGAGGCCTCTTATTAAGTTTCTTGTATTGGGAATATTTTTTCTTTATTTGAATATAAAATAGTGGTATATCTTTTGATTGATTGACCCTATCTTGGATTGGGTAATATATGGTAATTAACTAAAAAGCATCGCACTTTGGGAATGAATGCAGGATGAGTGTGTGGAATGACAGCGGGGAGAAGGGATATGGGAGCAAACAAGACTAGGTCATAATCTTCCATCAGTCAGAAAAGAATAAGAATCTGATTTCGCTGATAGATGTGCCAATTATTATTGGTTGCCAGGGCCATTTGGAGTCTGAGTGCCTGGGGAAAAGTTACGGTGCTAGTGAAGTCTTGCCCCTTTTAGGGGCCACATCAAAACCCAAAACCCTGGTGGGAGAGCAGCTACTAAGGTTCAGTATGTGAGTCACTTTCTGTCCCCAGCAGGGAGGGCATCTGAAGTCCTTGCCCACCATTTGTTTACTATTTATCTCTCCTACTCAATGTAAATTCAATTAAGGGAAGGGACTTTGGTTTCCTTCTTCTTCCAGCACCTGTAATAGTCTCCAACTCGTAGTGGGGATTAAACAAATGTACGTGCAACAAGTGAATGGGTGGCAGGGCCAGGGCTAGAGCCAGAGCTGTGGCTGTAGCATCTCAAGCCTGGTCTGCAGCCTGAGGAGGCCTTGTTACCAGGCTCACAGTAAACAGTTTGAGGCTCCAGAGATACTAGACGTGGGAGCCAAGTTGTAAAGCCAAGTGGGTCAGGAAGGAGGGAAGCTGATGTGTGAGGAGGACTGGAGCAGGCAGAGGGAGAATCCTGGAAGGATGCCAAGCTAGGGAGCAGGCTCCGCTTCTCTCCTCTGCCGGTCCCTGCAGCCTCTGGTGTGGGTGTGCTGAGGGCAGGGAGAAGAGCCAGTGTGGAGTGAAGAGAGAGGGATCAGGTCATTCTAATGAATGCACATTTTTAAAAGCTGTCAAGGAGATTCTTAAACTTGAATTATGCAGGATGTACATTTTTAAAAGCTATCAAGGAGATTCTTAAACCATAAGAAATTTAACAAACTTTTAAAAATTAAATAAACAACTCACCGAAACAAAGCAGTAGAGTGCTTAGGTGTCCACAGGCTTGGCTTCAAATCAGCCTCTGTCTCTTCTCCTTTCAAAGATTTCTTTCTTTGTTCTTGTCTCTCCTCCTTAGCACCAAGCTTCTTTCTGTAACTCGTGGTAATCCAGCCTGAGCTCCTAATAGTTTTACTAAAGTTACTCCTAATCTGTTAATTACAGGATCTGATGACTTCTTTTTACTCCTTTCCTGTCTGAATTAGGAATTAGGAATTCCTACACAAGTTATGGCACTTGACACCACCGATAACTTCCTATTTCCTAAAACTCTTCTAGTCCTTGGTTTCTGGGACAACACCTTCTGGTTTCTTCTTAGTTGAAATTGCTGCCTTATCTTTCTTACATTGTCCTTTATGTGCTGGTGTTCTCCAGACCTGCCCCCTCGCACCCCTCTCTTCTCACACTATACCCTCTCTCTGAGGCATCTCTTGGTGTGTGTAGCCTTAAATATCATCTTTAAGCTAGTGAGTTCTAGAAACAAACCTCCAGTCTAGATCTCTCTGCATAAGGCCAGACCAGGCATCCTCAAACTGCGGCCCGCCTGGGACATTTATCCAGCCTGTCGGGTGTTTTTGCTGCCGCTGCCAGTCCTGCATAGCAGCCGACTTGTCCTGGGGCCCGCAGTCCGGCCCTCCAATGATCTGAGGGACAGTGAACTGGCCCCCTGTTTAATAAGTTTGAGGACCCCTGGGCCGGACTGTTTATGCCCTGGAAATTACCAAGATTGCCAGCCTTGCCTAGATTATTGCAAAAGCCTAACTGATCTCTTTTTGCCTAACCCCAATTCCCAGTGTTCGTTCTTTCTTAGATCCAGTTCCAATCATGCCTCTAGTTCTCTCCAGCCTATAGAATAAATATTACGCAGCCATATAGTGTCATATAGGTACTAACCTACTTTTTCTAACTAATCCTCTATTCATCTCACATAATCTTTCTATGCCTTTTGCCCCGAATATACCATTTCTGATAGACACTTTGGGTTTCTAAATAAGTAACCTCCTGTTCCTGGAATTATTCCATCCCACTGGCACCTTCTTGAGAAGCTCTTGTTTAAGGCCTAATTAGAAGGTTACCTCCTTAATGAAACCTTCCCCGATGTGCTGTCGGTGTTAGTATTACAGCACTTGGGAAAAATCCCTCAAAGCGTTTTGCACATACCTTTGCTATCACACCTGTCATATGGTGTTGTAATGCATCAGCCATCTCTCTCTTATTAGATTGTGACTTCTTATGGGACAATACTGTGAACAAATCATCTTTGTAAGCTAACCACAAAGGGTAGTACTTGGTATGTATTAGGAACTAAAATATTGGATCAATGAATGAATGACTGAATGAATGAAAACCATGGTTGGGTCTGGCTGAGATACCTTTATATTAACCATGAACTAACTCCTTTTTAAACCCAACACTGCCATATTCCTAAGTTATTTGTCAGTCCTTAATAAATCATTCACATTGACTCTTGTGTAATATTTAGCAAAGTGAAGAAATCAAGCCTTCTAACCAGCATGAGAAGGGAATTTCTAAGCACAGAAAATGCCCTTACGAGGGGCCGCCCAGATACAATTTCAGATTCATCAGGTCATACTGAATTTAAAATTAATTTTAAGACATTTAAATTAATAATGTATTTGTATTGAGAGTTTTACATGATTATTTCGTTTACTTCTCTCAGAAACCCTATAATACCATATTGAGGGTGGAGGTGAAGGAACTGAGGCCTACAGGGGCAAGTAACTCGCCCAAGATTGTACTTAATCTGGACTAGGACTCAGAGGGGGAAGTAATTCAACCAAGATTGTACCATCTGGACTAGGACTCAACCAACATGAGTAGAGAGCCCAAGCTTATAGCCACTGTGGTTCATCATGCCCTCAGAGGATGTCCCTTTGCACCAGATCCAGTAACAAGTACACTTTAAAATTCGTTTATGGTCTTCTAAGACAAATCTTCTGTTCCTCCCCACCCCAGGCTACAGACCCCTCTTTAGTGCCCTGTATTTACCCCTATATTTTATTGTGGTTATTGGTTCAACTACCTCTACTACCCAATTAGTTTACAGACTTCTTAGAGGAAGAAAATGGTTACGTTCACTGTGTGTCTAGAGCACCCAGCATGTGCCTATTTATTGCTCAGTAGTCCTGCAGCGAGTTTTTATTAAATTGAAATGAATCAAATGGAGAAAAGCCCCAGGGGAACTCCTTGCTCCTCAGAGGCAGCAATGTCTGCCCCCAGAACTTCTTGCTTCCCATCAGCTTGCCAATGGTTCCTCACTATTGAAAGTGATGCCCTCTTTTGTTTAAATTAGAAATTTGACACCCTCCTTGAAAATCACTAACAGGCAAAAGATAACTAACACTGGATGTGCATCTTCTGCTCATCCTCCCAGCTGAAAAGACTTGGATTGAATTCACTTTGTCACTTTGTATTATGAACATATGAATGTTTTGTTTTAAATATACATGTATGTATGTGGAAAATATTTAAATATTGAGTGTAATTCTTAACTTCACCCCCCTCTCCATAGATCGTGATATGGCCCCACTGAGAATCCCTGGGCTTCCCAGTTCACTCTAGCCAGACTCCATTCCCCAGACAGAATCCACCCCCTTGAATCTTGTTATGTGACCGGACTTTTCCACAAGTAACCAGACTTCCAAGATGATGAACTCCTGCCCTTGACACTTCCAAGTACCTCCTGCCATGTGACACACACACACATTCCCTTCCATCCCCTTACCCCCACTATCTTCCTCTACTTTATTTGGGCTCCTCCTCCAAAACTCCAGGGCTGCCTGGTGCAAGACGTGTTCACTGACTTTGCCATGTTCTTAGGCCTACTTTATCTTCCTCCCCTCCCTCACCTTTCTCCTCCCCTGGTATCATACCAAGACCTGGCTCCCTGGGGCTCCTCCCTGCCCTTTCATTCCTAAGATATGACACATTCCAATAAACCTGAATGCCTAACAGGCTGGGAGAACAGAGGCCTTTGCCTGCAACAAGCATCTGGTATTTCCCACCCTGGGAAAACCCAACAAGAAAAGGCTTGGCTTTGGTTTGTAGCCCAGTTTATCTCTCAGACGGTAAAGGAGGGAACTTCTACTTCAGACTTAATTCTAACAAGGTCTAACTGATTGGTTGACACAAAATCTTAGGTTCTGTATTGACCATGCAGTGGGCATTCCTCACAATTAGAGAGGCAGAGCAGGATGGCAGCAGCAACTCCACCTCTGTACCCGAAAACACCTAAGTTCAGACCAACTTAGGGCACACCTGGATGTGTTCTTTAACCTTTGTGAGATCCAATTTTCTCATTCATATTATAGGGATAATGACACTGATTTTGTAGAGTTGATGTAAGGATGAAATGCGGCTCTTTCACAGCACTGAGCATGACACAAGGAATGTAATTAGTGTTCGTCTAACACCTTCCTTACCAGCACACAATATGCATATGATAATTCCAAATGTCAAATGAAAATGTGTGTTTGCTCCTATGATCAGAGATTCTAAATGAAAACCCCGAGGGCTTATTGTATCAACCCTTATCAGAATCTTATTACTGAGAGGGATACTTTTGTCCTCATTATGGAGCATGGGGAAACCAAGACCCATAGAGATCAACGACTTGACAAAAGTTACACAATTATAAAGCACCACAATTCTGGGTTTATTCCTGTGACTGTATCAACCTAATATGGTAAGAGTGTTATCTCCTGCTTACCAGAAGCTCTAAATGGTAGTTATGTATAACAACTATTGTAATTTAAAAGGAAGATTAACAATCATTTAATAAACAGCCCTTATTTGATAGCAGCATTTGAAATAAACAACATGAAGAGGGGTAGAGGTATTATTATTATTATTACTTTTTTTTTTTGATAGGGTCTTGCTATGTTACTCACGCTTGTCTTGAACTCCAGACCTCAAGTGATCCTCTTGCCTTGGCCTCCCAAAGTGCTAGGATTACAGGCAGGAGCCACCACACCTAGGCAGGTACTGCATTTTGAGTGGCACAGTATAGGTCCAGAAAGGATGACTGGGTCATGCCATACAGGCCAAAGAATCAGGAATGTTAAGTTAAAAAACTAAAGGGAATATGGCTCACACTATCAAATATAATACATCAAGGATTTTATGCCAGAGGGACTAGTCCCATGTAGCTAGGGCCTTAAAAAAGAATCAGGTGCACTGTGTAGATAAAATAAAGAATATTTGCAGCAGTGCCCCAGGGAAAAAACTGCATATTTTAAATGGATGGCGCTGTGTGCCACACTGTTTAATGGTAGAAGAACAATGGTAAATTAGACACAAAGAGAGAGGACAAACAAGTGAAAGTGCCTTGACAAGATTAAAATGTTACGGGAGCATGAAATATGTGTTACTATTTGCCAGTGCTAGTGTTTCAGTGGCAACAGTTTCAGGGGACAGAGATAAAATTTATTCTTTGCACTGGACGCTTAGATAAAATGTATTCTTTGTACTGGACGCTTACCCGAACCATTTAGCATTCATAGACTATGCTGTTTGTGTCAGGAGAACAATTATTGATAGTTTATCACCTAGATTAGCCCTCTGGCAACTTTTAAAAGTTTTTTTTTTTTAGTCTCTGAAACATTCATGTGATTCAAAATTCAAATAACAAATAAGGGTATACTTTTAAACAATCTTTCTTGGGCAATTTCTGTCCTCTAGCTATTCAGAGTTAGTCCTCAGAGCCAATTAATACTATGTATTACCATATCTGTTTTTATGTGCACCTTACTCCTTATGTATTTTTCTCAGTGTGAGAATCTAGGAAGTTAAGGTCTCCTGACTCTGGCTATGTGACATCCCACAGCATAATCCCTGCTACTTGGACTGAGCTGAGGATAATCCCAAGAGGTTTGGGAACACATTTTCCTTGAAAGAGAAGGTATCTGCCAGTTTCTGATTTCACTATTCTGCACGTCACTGGCCAGGAAGTTAGATGTCTTGCCAACAACTATGTGAAGGATAAGAGATAGCATCCTGTGTGGGTGAATATGGCCATTTCTCCTCCGACCAGCTTTCCGGAGTGGGTCACACAATTGCCTCTTTGTTCCTGTCCAGAGAGCTGGATGGTTGGAGATACGGAGAGCCTTTTTGCTGTGATCACTGGGTGTTCAGTTTGTAACTCATGGTTATTCACCTACTGTCCTGTACATGTGTTGTGTGTGTGTGTGTGAGAAAGAGAGAGAGCGATTCTCCTTCTCCATTCAAAGTTATAAGCCCTTTAAAGGCAGGGTCCTAATATCCAGAACCTTTATAACCTTTGTAGCTTCATAGCTCTAACGCTGGGGATCTTAATTTCTTTTCTTTTTCTCCTTATGGCTTAGGAATGACCTTTTTTCACTCTAAATATCTCTCAAGCATGTGATCTCCTGCAGGGTTGTGGTATCAGCATGAGATTGTTCTTATCCTTGGTTCGCTATACATTTTTCTAGAGAAACAAGAATTATATGCATGGCGCACGGACAGTATTTTATGAGGTGCTAAAGTAAGATGGTTTTGAGAATGACACAGTTGAAAGAGGATTCAACATCTAGTTTTTCCTAGTTGTTAAAATGTATCCATTTCTAAATTTCCCAATTTAATTTTCAACCTACTTTATAGGTTTATATAGTTTATAGGTTTATAGTTTTAGTTTATAAGTTATTCAGCTTATAATAAAAACAAGGCCAGGGTTTTTCCTCCTCTTGGAAATTTTCTATACTCTGTTGGGTAATTCCCTCCTCACTGCTGAGACCTCCCCAACCTGAGTATCTATACTCAAGACGTTCCAAACAGGGCTTTCCTTAGGAGACACAGCAGTTCTACCAAACTGGTTACAGCTGGGCTGTTTGGAGTTATATGGTTCATAGGTCTATTCAGGAGGACGGGTACCCCCAGGTGTGATATTCCTAGGCCCAGGATGCAGCAGGCCCTGACAGATCAAGGGAAAATAATAGTGACCCTGAGCAGAGCACATGGCAGTGGAGACTGTAGGATCCCCCAAAGTTAAACTGGAAACTAGATATGACAATGACCTTGCATTAAATACTTGGCTGGAACAAAAAAAAGAGAAGGAAAGATACAACATAGCTTTCCCTATATACAGCATTTCTCTCCGTTCCTGGCAAAAAAGGAGTTGTACAGATTGGCTGGTTTTTAAGTTCCCTGTTATAGTGAAGGAAGATGAAATAGTAGAAGTATTTCTGACACACGTCGATGGCCTTATGTTATTGGGGTTTTGGACTTGTGATAGAAAAGGTCATTTTTAAAAAAATAGCAAATCTGTCTTTTGATGTGAAACAAAATCTACTCAAGATTATTCACTTTACAAAATTAATCTCACTATACAGGAGTAACATTATGTGAAGACTTTCATACATAAAGAATGTGCTCTGGCCCATTCATGAGAGATTTTTGAATGATGCTAAAAGATACGCAGTGGGCAAAAAGAAGTGACAAGTCCAACTTACTACCTCCAAGGATTCAGCTGGGCTGAGAGAGATAACACAGCCATCTGACTCCCAGAATACAAATAGAAACAGAGTTTGAAATAAGATGATGTGTGCCAAACTTTACTCCTGGTAATGAAAAAAATCCAGGCAGTATGCATGCAAATCTCTTTGCAAGTTTAAAGGAAATGATAGCACTGGGCTGGTCATGTGCAGAGGTATGTTAGAGGGGCAGCACTCGGTTTAGGAAATTCTTCCTGCAGTGCCATTACTCCCCAGGATTCAGTTGCAGGAGTAAAGCGAAAGGAAATTCCCCAGCTCCCTAACTATTCCACAAAGCTGCAGATGAGGCCTGGCTAGTGTGGTGTGCTGAGGCCACACTACATCCAAGCTTAGATGTCAGGCTCTGGGGAGGGGGTTCCTACTAACCAAAAGGGTGTATCATGTAGGTCAGAAGTTCTCAGAGTAAGGTTAGAGACCCCTGGAGTCTCTGAAACCCTTATGGGATGTCTGTGAGTCACGATTACTTAGTCTTAAAAAGACTAAGATGTTATTTGCCTTTCTTATTCTTTTAAAAATTTTTATTTTATTGATACATAATACCTTCTTCTTCTTCTCTCCCAAGTACGGTAGAGTTTTCCAGAGGCTACATGACATGTGATAATGGAAGTGTTTTAAAAGTTTCTCCATTTTAATTTCTAAATGATAAGTATCAAATAGATATAGCCTCCAGTTTTTTAAAAAACGTCCTTTAAGGTTCTTGATATTTAAGACTGTAAAATGTTCCTAAGGCCAAAATGTTTGAGAACTACTGATACAGACCATTGTTTTCTGTCATCATATCAGTAAACCCCAGGATGATGTTGTTGTTATTATTAGTATTTTTTGATGTGGTTTTGGAAATGTCCTAGTACTCCACACGAAGTCATCTTGATGAGATTTAGGAAGGATTTTTATTTCATTAGCCACATAATATTCAGATTACGTAAAAAGCTCCAAATAATTGTGTATGAAACATATATCCCCCTGCCCCATGAATGGGTATAGGTACCTCAATCCTTTTACTGGATATGTTAATTTGGAAGAAGAAAGAGGAAGAGAAGGAGGAGGAGAAAGAGCAAAACAAGAAGGAGGAGAAGGAGAAATTGTTGTCTGTGACATGACTGTCCTTCGAAAATTATCTGGAATGGGATCAGACTTCGTGGGCACAACTGAAACCAAGAAGCATAGCCTACCAGGAAGACAGGGTGACTAAGCAAGTTTTTCTATTTTTTTCAGTTGGTCTGTTTGTTTGGGTTTGTTTGTTTTTCCATAAGAACTGAGGTCAATTTAGGCACCAGACCGTTTGTTGGAGATTGTTGAAGTCCATTCTTCAAGTACGTTTGGCACAGAGTTTGGTTCTCCTGTGTTGGTCCAATGTCCTCTTAGCAGGATCCTGAGACACCACAAGGCCCCTGTCTCCTAAGGAATAAAAGGGGCCATTTTTTGTTTTGTTTTGTTTTTGTTTTTCCCAAACAGTAACTCAAACAGAAGAAGGGGCCCCTTTTTATGTAAACCTTTTTGAAGCTGAGCGTGGAACATATACACCCATAAGTATTTACCTCTGTAAATTGACCACCCGGGGGACTGTCACAATCGGGTGAATTATGGAGGTGGTCAACATACGGAACTAGGCCTATTCTACGGATTCGTACTTCTCATGCATGTTAGGTGGTCACTGTAGGGAGGTGGTCAACTAGGGAAGTTTCACTGCATTGACAGCCTAAAGATTTTTGGTTTTTTGTTTGTTTTTTGTCTCCCCGTCACTGCAGGCACATGGACCAGGACAGAGTTAGAGGCCTACATCTTCAAACTCAAGTAAACAAACTACTGAACACAAGCGCTTGGTATAGATGTGACCGAGCAAGGTTTAGTGGAACATCTGATACGTGCAAGACACTAAAGCAGGTGAGGTGAAGAGGTCAAGGCACAGACAGTCCCTGCGTTTGTGGGTTGCAGCAACTGATCACTTGCCAATTTCCTGTCCTTGCATCACAGTATCCACCGCCATCTACCAGAGTTAACTGACAGAGATAAGAACAGAAGGGTGACCGTCCTTTCTCTCCTTTGTTCTGAAATAGGCTGACTTCAAGAAGGATCTAGAGCCATCTCTGGCTCCTGCCCTGAAGGAAGAGCTGAGAAAACTTTCCCAGGAAATTTGTGTCTTAGAAATAGAAGGTTGTTGTCCTAGTTTTTCTTTCTTTCCTTTCTCTTTTACTTGTTTTTTCTTTTCCTTTTCCTTTTCTTTTTCTTTCTTTCTTTTTTTTTTTTTTTTTTTGAGACAGAGTCTTACCCTGTCATCTAGGCTAGAGTACCATAGTGTGAGCCTAGCTGACAATAACCTCAAACTCCTGGGTCCAAGTGATCCTCCTGCCTCAGCCTCCCAGGTAGCTGGGACTATAGGCACCTGCTGCAATGCCTGACTTATTTTTCTATCTTTAGTAGAGATGGGGTTTTGCTCTCACTCAGGGTGATCTCAAACTCCTGAGTTCAAGCAATCCCCCCACCTTGGCCTCCCAGAGTGCTAAGATTATAGGCATGAACCACCACACTCAACCTTCTTCTTGTCTTTCTTTTCTTTCTTTTGGGGGGGAGGATGTTGTCTATTTTAACATAGACAAGAGCCCTTAACAAAATAAAACGAGAGACACTTTGCATGTTCCATTTATTCAGTAAATCATTATCATTATATAAATTAAGCCCATTCGTCTTTAGGAGATGTAGGGGAGACGATGCTGGCAAAACTAGACTACTAGCAACTCCTGGGAAGGCAAAATGAAGTCAGGGAGGGGCTTGGTGGACTGTTTGTTCTCTCTAGGAGTCTGGAGGTGATGAGCTCCGACTCCTCACTGCCTTGTGCTCTTCCCCCTTGGTTCCTTTTTGGGCAAGGAAGAAGGTTGCATAGCCTGCAAAGTTTCGTAGGCATTTGACAGCAGTCCCTGGAAGACAGATGTCCTGGGGCCCCGGATGGGCAGTCTGTAGTGAATGCTCTCTGCAGGGGAGTGCACAAAAGAAGGAAGGACAGGCTGCTTAGATTCCGTTCTCAAAGCAACTCAAAATGACCTCAGCCTCATAAAACAGAGTCAGAATTCACATACAAATTTCTTTGAGTAAAATCATTTTATCCTCCACGACATTTAAGATTTTACAAATCCTGTCAAAGTGGCCAAAAGGAGTCCCTAGAAACCCATTTCACGTATTAGAAGTCATTGCCAAGTATATCATGAAGTTAAAACGTGTCTGGAGCTATAGTACGAATTAAAGGGAAAAGACGATTCAATTCTCAGAAGACTTTTCAGGGACACGCATATAGTTTGGTTCCTTAAAAAGCCAAACATAAAAAATGAACAAATATGATCTTACAGAAAGGCTATGGCAGGGAGAGGAAGTACTTCATTCCAAATAAACCTTTATTTTGTGACATAATTCATTTTAGGGTTCTTTCGATCATCTTGACCTCTTACCATCCTGATTTTTTCTTTAAATATGATTTGGTTTACAAAAAGTTGGTTAATATTCAGTTTTTCCGAAAGCCATACTGATTGTAGAAGAGTAAATCACTGTGGGAAATTACACCATCCCACTGGGAATCCTGGTATGGCTAGGAACACTGAGACCCTGAATTCTCTGGAACGAGATCCAGAGAACAAGGAGCAGCTGGGTGGAGCTAGAGACATTACCAGAGCACGGAGCTGGACCCAGCTTGGTCTCATCACTGTAATAGAGGGAAGCAGCAGCCCCGAGTTATGGCACTAATGGACTGAGCACATGAACCCAGATCCCCTTGACCTAACCCTAACGGTGTTCTTTGTGCCATATCTCAGTACCATGCCAGATGCTAGACCCTGGTCAGGTGGTCAGCGTGCATACCCATGTTTACTGAGACAAAGAACCCAGGGGTATCATGGGAGTCTGGGATCCGACCAAACATCTGTGAACCCAGAAGGAATTCCTATCACTTGTAGAGATAAGTTATTTCTGTTTATCTTATTCTCATTAAAGATTATTATTAATATGTAAGGTTTAGCTGAATCCTAAAAAATGCTGCAAATCACTATCGTCACCAACAGATAAGTTTAGACAATCACTGGCAGTAACATTCTCGGTGATGAATCATCTACTTGGTATTGTAGCATGTCCACGGGAACACAGCACAGGTGGGTGGAGCTTCAGCCATAAACAACAAGAACTGCCACATGGACGTGTCTCAGCGATAGGAACCAGAGGGGCTAGACCAGTATCGGCAGTTTTTCTGGGTCAAAGGCGAAGGCTGCTTGAGCTGAGTGTCTAGTTCTCAGTGAGACACAACACTGGTCCAGTTTCACACGGGGGTACCTGGGGGCCAAGTGGGTACAGCACAGCCAGGATTCAGACCCAGATCTCATTGCCCATAGGCTAATGCTTTTCCCATGACCTCAGAGATCACACATAAGAGCAAAGGTCAGCTCAGAAGAGTCACAGCTGGAATCAACACTAGATTTACCAAGCGTCAGCTCCTCACCAGTTTTACAACCACTCTCCCTGCAGTCCTCCTCCAAGATCATGGGCAAGAACGAGGGTCATCCAGGAATATTACAGGCTGTTCTATGCACACCACATCCAGCTGTTAACTTGCTAATTGAAATACACTCCCAGGGGCTAATACATTGTGGAAAGACACAGTGGTACATTTTCCTCTAGGATAAGAAAATAAATATTTTTGCAGAGGGAAAAGCATGGAATGGTGTGTGTGTGTGTGCACATGTCCAAGGCAGGTTTGAAAAAAGTCCAGGCCAAGGAAACTCAGAATGAACACAGGGATCCCTGAAACCAAACGCACATGATATCACCTGGTCTTCTCTTGGTTTCAAGAGAATAAGGTGATGACAGACCAGAGAACAGCAGAGTGAGGACCTTTCATTGGGTAAGTGCTTTCAGCTCGAGGCTCTTCATTCCAATTTGGCTAAATGAGAGCCAGGAACTACACCAATAATTTTTGATACTGAAGAAGTGATTCATTGGGACTGCCAGCTACGGTGGTTTATCTCCAAACCTCAGCTGTTACTCGCGTCTCTGGTACCTCTTTGGCACCCCTTCAAGACATCTCTTCTATCCTCAAATTTCCCTTCTAGCTGCCTTCTCAGTTCAGTTCTGGCTGAAGCTCCCTCGCACCCTCCCAGGATAGAGCTTAGATTTGCCCATAAGTAAATAAAATAATTGTAATTTTCCTTACTGTATATATCAAATGAATGAAAAACTTCAGGTGGCTTCGGCTAATATGGGAGCAAATGAGAAGGAAAAGGTCACTAAAGTGACAGATTGTGCTGCATTAAACCAGCCCAGTCTTCTCTAAAGAGTGAGACTGCGGTCAATGGTGAAGTCGAGATACAGCCGCTTTCTTGGAGGTGGGACACAGGGGTGGCTGGAGAGAAGGGAGGGCTGGGAACCAACTCCAGCATGGCAATTTGCTCAGGAAATTTAGAAGTCATTTTAAGGATTAAATTCTTCATTCTACTCCCCTGGGCATAGTATGTTTCGCAGTACTTTACAGATACTCTAATAGAAAGCAAACCTGTGGAGATGTCATCCTGGGAAGATTTGAGAACAGTCTGGGATCTGGGATAATGGAGTCTCATCATTCCAATTGAGAAGAAGAAAGAAAATCCATTAGTTAATTGGCCGTGACCAACGAGATATGTCTTTATATATTTTAACACAGGTAGTCTCTTGAATCCGCCTATAAACCTGGTGATCAAGGTCACTTCGCAGCAGGGCGAGAAGATGGTCCAAAGACAACTACTTCTGATGCTCCTTTTACTCAGTGGTATTTTCATGGATTTTGGTAAAACCTTCATTTTGAAAATTTCCACTTTCGGAGCATATATAGTCAGAAATAGTAAGTATTTAGGAAAGAATTCTTTACTCTTTTAAAATTTTTATTAGAAAAAGATTAATAACAACTCTTCCAGATCAGTAATCTACCCTTAAAAAGCAAAACTGAGAAAATACTTTGGTGAGAACATTCCGATTTTAGAGAAAATGTTGGGACCATATCCTATTTCTCCTGGTGGCCAAGGAGAGACCCTCAAGCAAAATATGTGTGAGCCCAAACCATGTCGATGTGGTTTTCAAAACTGCTTCGTTTTAAAAGGTTGAGAAATGAGTAAACTTTGAAGGGCTCTCCAACGCTCTCCATCCATGTCATGGTTGCTACCTCTACAAAGATCTTTCAAGATCATTTTTGCTTTTTACCCAAAACAGTTCAGCCAGTTCGTTTTATTCAATTGCCTTTGGAGGACTGGAAAAAAGAGAAAGAAAACCCCTTCTGTTACTCCTTGTGGGCTAAGGAGGAGAGGGTATTTTCAGGAATGAATAGTTTCGGATCTCTCTAGTCTACAATTCAATAAAAGTTATCTGTCCTCCTATCATCTTCTCTTCCTTCCTTTTTTGTTCCCTCCCTCTCCCTTATTTTTTCATCCTTTCCATTCAACGAACGCTATTTTCACTACTGAAATTAAAGATACTTTTAAAAGACTTATTTCAGTGAACACAATTCCACTTGCCTATATATAGTGAGAGAAAAAATATGAGATAGATTTTATAAACTACAAACAGAACCTGGCCCTTGCTTTATACTCACTCTAGTTAAGTCTCAAACAGAAGTGGCACAATTTCCTCACTACACTAAAAAAATAAAAACAACTCCTACAACAGCCAATCTGATGATACTTCTGGTTGGTGCTGACATGAGTTTAGGCGATCCTTGGTCTCAGTTTTAAAGGAATAGGAGCTGTGTGTTTAAAATACAACCAACTCATGCTCTAGGATTGGGGAATTAAAGTGTGAAACTTTCAAGACAAAAAGGGGCAACAAATTTCAAAAGTCTATTTCATAGGAGAGTGAACTTTTGCTCAGAGATCTCTGATTTTAGATCATCAGTTTTCCATTGAAAGTCCATGAATAATTATTAGAACTGTTTTTTATCATGACCTACAAGCTCTTTAAAAGAGTCAATACAGGTAAAGACATTAATGCCAGAGCTTGTACTGCCCAGATACCCATCTCCTCCTGGGCCAGGCACAAGGTACCTGGTTTTATATATCAATCTGGAACAAATGGTCCTAAGGTCATAAAATGAATCAGAACATCTACCGTTGTGAAACACAAGGGTTCAAAAAGACCTGTTTATTTGCCCACGTTATTGCTCTCTGTGTGGGGGATGATGTCACTATTTGATCTCCTGTAGCATTTTTGGTCATATGTAAGGCTCACTATTATGCCCACATTCCCACCTTTCACTGCAAAACAAGTGAACCTACATTGATGTCTTATTTGGGGTAAATCCATGTTTTCAGTTTTTATATAAAGTCAAAGCTGAGTTCTTATTCCCTGGCTGATAGTGAGAGAGAGAGAGAGAGAGAGAGAAACTTTGAAAAAACCAACTAATCAGAATTCTGCCTGAATCTTATTTCTATTTGATCTTGATAAGAAAGCTGTAATGAGAGCTAACCAAACTGATAAGGCCATTTTAATTACTAAAAAGTAAATCGTTACTGAAAATAGCAGAGAATGTCTTCGAGTTATTCTAGGTTATGTGTAATCTCCTACATGTGCGAATCAGATATGTCATCTCCCCAGGGAATCTGTATTTAGTTCTGCCGGAGTTATCAAAGAACTCTGCTCTCTTATTTCTTACGTGGTCCTTGTGAAAGCGGGAAGGAAGGCTATACTTTGTACAGTTGTTTCCATAGACATTTGGGCAAAAAGGTGATTATTTTGTTTGGTCTAATTACCTGTTTTAACCAGAACATGAAACCAATCAAGAAGCCCCATTTCTTAAACATTCCACTTGCCAAGCCGCTCACTCTACTGTCCCGTGTCTTCAAATACATATAACTAGAATTAAAGTCCTGTCCTGATTTAAATTTTTGACTTACTTGTGACGCATAAAATTCTCAAAGGATAGTTTCAGAGTATCTGGGATTTTCATGGTTCTTGGTTGTACCTGAGGAAGAATGTTTCATTTAGAACATTGCCCATAACTGCATTCTGACTTAAATAAATAACGTACCATCTTGGTGAACTTGAGTTGTACTTGATATCAAAATTACTCTACATCCTTTCGTGATATGAACCAGAATGTATTACCCTCCCCTAAAGTCACAGGGTCTTTGTTCTTCCTGGTGATCAGTTGAAATTAGCTACCTGAGGATCAGCAAGCCTTCAAAATCTGTTTAAACACCCTCCCCACTGCACACAGATTCCTCAGGTCTCAGGCTAACTGTCACCTTCTCACCGGACAGTCCTGACTCCTGGGCTGCTGTTCAGTGGGCCTCGGCCTTGTGTGCTCAGGGCTTCCTCTACCAAAATACTCAGCAGGGGTGTCCAACCTGTGGCCTGGGCCACATGCTGATTTTGCGAGGACCTGTTTTTTGCTTATCTGTGGTGCTGGATATTGTAAAAAGTAGGTGTGGACCCTTTTTTTTTTGCTAATCAACATTCCTCGGTGTTTGTGTATTTACTGTGTGGCCCAAGACAATTCTTAACCTTCCAGTGTGAGGTGAAAAAGCAGGACTCCTCTGCTTTCTATGGTGTTTATTTGCATAAGGCTGGCCTCCCCTAAAAGACTTTCAGCTTCACAGGGGCGGAGACTATGTCTCTATTTTTGTATTTCCAGCTTTGAAACATATATTTTTGATCAAATCAGTGAATGAATGAGCCCATTTTGAAAAACTCATGAAAATTTTAAGCGTGTCCTTCATAAAGGACTAAAATCAATGTACAGTTAAACAGTATTTTTTTTCTTGAGAAATACTTATCGCATTTTTCTTGAGATTTTTCAAATTTGTTCCTAGCCTTGGAGGTTTGTTTTCTTTTGAGGGTGTACTTTTGATAGACGCATTTTATCATGATTTCTTTAAAAATTATTGCAGCTGTGACAACAAAATGGCAATCACAACAAAGATGTGGGTGTCCCACTGGTCTGCACACTGTGTGACTTGTGCCAAGCGACTCAGACTTAAATTTATGACACAACAAAGTTGAAAATTACAACACGTCGGGTACCTTTAGAGGTACCTGAAAATAGTTAAAACCTGAATAGTAAATGGGACCTACTATATTTAATCAGGTTGTTTTCCTAACTAATTAGCTGAGGGAGAATTGAAGGGGAGGGCAGAAGGGACGATCTGGTAACTAAGAAGGCTCTGGGGATAACAAGGGAAGCAGGCTTTGGTTAGAACATGAGGAGAGATACCTAGATACCTACAAGGGGGTAAGAATGTGCCAGAAATAGACCTTACCATTTGCCAAAATTTTAAATTTCATCTTGGCTTTTCTCCAAGAAAGATTCAGGAAACTCTACTTCCTCTGAACAGTATGATCCCTGTTCTAAAATCCCTAAATCCAGCTGGTACCATTGTGTGTGTGAAGTGAGCTACAGGGTCTACATTAGAAGGAAGCTGCCAAAGATGGCATTTTTGTTTCAGGGAAAAAGTATAACACGGTGAACTCCTATTCATTCTTGAAAACCCCAAATAGTCTTTTTCTTCCAGAAAGATTTCCTTGATATTTACTTTCCCTCCCCCTCCATTCCCCATCAGGTGTATTTCTATTTCTATTCATCACATTTTATATCATTATTTGTTTACCCCTTAAAAGTAGGACTTACATCATCGTCTTTTTTTTTTTCCTTTGTAGTTATTACCCATGGCCTGTGGAAAGTGATCAATAAATATTTGTTGAGGTGAACTAAATTATATAATGGGCTTTTGAAAGGAATTAACCTGTGTGTTAGACAATGCCGACCTATTGTGTGTCTAAGTTGACAGACCTACTTTCAAGGGGCTTGAAACTATTAGTTAGCAATATGGGGAAGGTGGGCAGTTTGGAGCCAAGATGTGATAAAGGACAAAACCGAGGCAGATATCCCTGGGGACGCACAACCACAATCAATAGGTTATTTCCTCCACACCACACGGCTGAGCTCCTGGCTCAAGGTTATAAAGAAATATGAGTACTTTCACCAGCCAGGTATTATTTCGATTTTCTTTTTCTGAGATTCATTTATTTTGCATTTTTAGTTTTTAAATATTTTCTAGTGCCACTTTTTTTATTGAAATACAATTTATAGGTCATAAAATTCACCCTCTTAGTATACAATTCAGTAGTTTTTAGTATCTGCAGAAAGTTGTAAAACAATTGCCATTGCCTAGAACATTTCATTATCCAAAAAGAAACCCTGTAGCCCGCAGCAGCTGTTCCTCATTCCCCTCTCCCACCAGTCCTCAGCAGCCACTGTCTGTTTTCTTGTCTGCATGGATTTGCCTACTCTGGACATTTCATGTAAATGGAATCAGTATAATATGGGACCTTTCGTGTCTGGTTTCTTTAACTTTTCAGTGTCCACCCATGTTGTAGAATATATCCAGACTTCATTCTTGTTCATGGCTGAATATCATTCCTTTGTACAGCCCGGCTGTACTTTATTCATTAATCAGGTGAAACATATTTAGGTGGTTTCCACTTTTCAGCCATGATGAATGCTGCTGTTATGAACACTCTTGGACACCTTTGTATGTGGACTTAGGTTTTCAGTTTTCTTGAGTATGAATCTAGGGATGGAATTGCTGCGTCATATGTCACTTGGTAACTTTATTAGGTTTTCGAGAAACTGCCAAACTGAGGGTTCTAGTTTCTCTCCATCCTGGCCAACCCTTGTTATTGTCCATTGTCTTTCTTATTACAGCCATCATAGTGAGTGGAAACTGTGTCCTACTGTGGTTTTGTTTTGCATTTCCTTGATGAGTTGTAATGCTGAGTAACCTTTCCTGTGCTTACTGGTAATTTGTAAATCTTCTTTGAAGAAATACATTTTTGGCTCACTTTTTAACTGGGACATCTGTCTTTTTGTTGTTTGGTTATAAGGGTTCTATATACATTCTGGATTCTAATTCCTGGTCTAGTACAGTCCCTTACTTATGATTTGAAAATATTAAGGCTGTCTTTTCATATTCTCGATGATATCTCTTGCAGGCACAAAAGTTGAACATTTTGAAGAAGACTAATTTATCTATGTTCTTTTGTTGCTTGTGCTTTGGGTGCAATGTCTGGGAAACCATTGCCTTGGCCAAGATCACAAAGATATTTGTCTGTGCGTCCTGATAAGAGTTTTGTGCTTTGTGCTCTTGCATTTAGATCTTTCATCTATTTTGTGTTATTTTTTTATACCTGGGGCAAGGGAGAGGTACAACTTTATTCTATTGTACAGCTGTCCTGGTACAATATATTGAGAATACTCCTCTTTCCTCAATGAACTGTCTTGGCACCCTTGTCAAAAGTCAGTTGTTCATGAATGTAAGAATTTATTTCTGGGCTTTCAACTTGATTGCATTAACCTACATGTCTATCTTTATGCCAGTACCACACAGTCCTAACTGTAGCTTTGTGGTCAGTTTTGAAATCAAGAAGTACACCCCCTCTAAGTTTGTTCTTCTTTTTGAAGACTATTTGGCTATTCTGGATCTTTTGTATTTTTCATCTGAATTTCAAGATGTACTTGTCAATTTCAGCAAACAGGGCCTCTGGGATTTTTGAGAAGGACTGCTTTGAATCTATAGATTGGAGAGTATTGCCACTTTTTTCAATCTTAAGCGCTCCAATTCATAAACACAGGATTCTTTTTATTTACTTCGGTCTTTAGTTTCTTCCTACATTTCTCTGTAGTTTTTGATGTATAGGTTTCGTACTTTTGTCAAATTTCTTTCTAAGTATTTTTTTAATGTGATTGTGAATGGAATTGCTTTCTAAATTTTGTTTCTGCTTGATACTTTTCTAGTATCCTGAAATGAAATAATGTTTGTGTGTTGATCTTGTGTCCTGCCACCCAGCTGTACTCATTTATTAGCTCTCATAGTCTATTTTTCTTTCTTTTGGTGAATTTCATAGGGCTTTCTTTATATAATTTCATGTCATCTGCAAAGGGAGATAGTTGTACTTCTTCTTTTCTAATCTGGGTGGCTTTTCTATCTTTTTCTTGTCTTAATTGCCCGTAGTACAAGGTTGACTAGAAGAGGCAAGAGCAGCCATCCTTGTCTTATTCTTCATCTTAGGAGAAGCTGTCCAGTCTTCCACCATTAAGT
>NW_003852411.1:20460451-20462598 GCF_000181295.1 Otolemur garnettii
TACACACCCCTATTATGAAACTAATTTATACCTTTTATATGAAAGCTATAACCAAATAGTCTAAGAATATGGGGAGGGGGGAGGGAGAGGGGAGTGGGGAATGGGTGGAGGGAGGAGGATTGGAGGGATCACTTCTGAGGTTTATCTTGCAAGGGTACAAGTGAATCTTTCCAAGAGTAGAATGTGAACGTTTTAGAACAATAACTAAGAAAATGACATGAAGACTGTGTTAACCAGTTTGATGGAAGTATTTTGAATTGTGTGTGACAACCCCACACTGTACCCCAGAAGTGTATTAATGTACATAGTTACCATTCAATAATAAAAAAAAAAAAGTGTCATGTTAGCTGCGGGGTTTTCACAGATGCTCTTTATCATGTTGAGAAAGTTTTCTCCTAAACCCAGGAGTCTTTTTATGTCTTCCCAGCATCTCCCTTCAACTCACTGCTGAGAAAGAGGGGGTGTCACAGTGACCACAGCAGGCCTGCAGTCGCCTTCCCTGCAGGGACACTGAGGTGCTGCTGCAGAGAGGGCGGCAAGGGCATTTCATGCTTATTTTCTAATTTTCTGTAATTTTCTCCAGGTTCTGAAGAGTCCCTGGGCATTTCTGTGCTTGAGGATCTTTCTTTTAGAAGTTGCAGTGATTGGCAAACAACAGCGTGCGGTTCCACTCCTGTCCGCTGTGGAGAAGGGGCAAGGTCAGAGCAGAGGTCTTGAGAAAGAGGGCAGCTGTGATGTGCCAATTGTGCCAGCTGGCCTGGGACAGCCTGGGCCTGGGGGGGTGGGTTGGTGCATTTCAAATGTGAATCCAAGTGATTCCAGGAATAAGACTGGGAGAAATCCCAATCTTAGTTTCCCAGACTTCAGCCAATGCTAACATTGAACACTGTGATCTAATTAGGCAGAAAATGAACCAGGTTGCAACATGCAGACGTAGTTTCCAGATGCCTCAGAAACATTTCTACAAAACTGCTGCTCTCTTCCATGGCCCACTAGCCTGAAGCATTTTTGCCAGGAGCTCAGGGGAAGAGCCTCTTTCCTCTCTCCTCTTGTTCTCTTATTCCTCACCCTTCCTCTTACGCACCTCTGCTCTGCCTTCCTCCCCAAATCAAAGGAGAATTAGAGATCCCAGAGTTACAGACAGCCTTCCCAGCCCCTCTGCTAAACCAAACCATTTAACTAAATTAGCCCTTAACCTAAACCTGATCTCCACCCTGACCCTAATAACCCTCCTAATTCTAACCCTAATCCTTAAATTAACCTGAGGCCTAACTCCAGTGTGGGACGGGATCCCTCCTGAATCAGGCCTCTTTCTTCAGCACCTCTGACAGACTACAGAGTTTGGGGCTTGTTCCCTCCATCTCCTTTCTTTCCTAATACTCCTCCCCACCTCCACTCTCCCCACCACTAGTTATAAAAATCCAGGGCAGGAGAACACTTCCCCTTACCTAGAAAGCACTATAGAATCTCCGCCCAGCATTTCTTGCTTCATTCTCCTAACAGTGGAGAAGGACTCTGTGTGTGTGTATGTTTTGGGGGGGGGGGCTATTAAGGGGGGAGAAGCTCCAAACCCTTCTGAGCCTCTTGCTGTGGTGGATGAAGTGGCTTGGCTCTTCCGTCCTGGTCCACTTATCTTGGTTCACCTTTGCTTTGTAGAAAGGTTTACCAAATTGTAGCACTCCCAGGACCTGTTAACAGTTCCTCATTTGCAGCCTTTGGCAAAGCCTTTCTTGCAGTGGGCACCATCACTGTCCCTCTCCGCAGGGCTTTTGTTGGGGAAGGGTAGAGCTGTGCCCTGGGGATGCCCATGACCATCACCGTTGTCCCCAGAAGTAAAAACACCTACTGTGGTTATTTCTTGACATGTGGAGCACAGCCAATTGTTTCTGAGAAGCATGGAGTGACTCTGCTTCCTCCTGGCCTGAGGGGAGAGAGACAGAGGTGAGGAAATGATTGGGTGCCTAGGGCAACAAAGAAGGGGGGTCTTTCCAAAAACAGAGATGGGAACTCTGATCTGAGCCCCATTCAGGGTGGATGTTGAATCTGGGGACAGGTTCAGAAAGGGGGCTCGGCGCCTGTGGCTCAAGCGGCTAAGGCGCCAGCCACATACACCTAAGGTGGCAGGTTCGAATCCCCAGCCCGGGCCC
>NW_003852411.1:20462735-20470982 GCF_000181295.1 Otolemur garnettii
GCCATGGCACTCTACCCAGGGGGATAGCTTGAGGCTCCGTCTCAGAAAAAAAAAAAAAAAAAAGAAGAAAGGGTTTAGGTAGGAAGGAATGACTCACAGGCCAGGATGTGGGTTTTTGGGGTTGTCCCCCCCAAATCCAGAAGGGTCTCTGCTTTCCAACCCGAGCACCCACATCTGAGGAGCTGTATTCTCCCATTAGGTGGCCCATTTTTCCCATTTGCCCAAAAGCTCCACCATATGGGCTTACTGAGGACCTCTGATGGCCTCAGAAAGAATGAAAAGATCTGTCTTCTGCAAACCTCCTTTCCTGGCCCCCTCCCAGACACTGTCCTCTTTCCCCGTGCCTTAACTCTGGCCCTGCATCAGCTCTCACATGCCCATGGTCCAGCACCTCTGGGCCCTCCTTTCCTCATGAGCACTGCAAATAAAAAGGACTGGAGCTGGTCCCAAGCCCCTCACCCTCTGGAAGAATGGATTGTCTCACTAGGCAAAGAAATGACTGGCTCAGAGGGTGAAGACCCCTGTCTGTTCACTATGACCATTGCTTTTTGTTCTGACTTCATATTGGCAGAAATGCGGAAGTTACACTGGGGTCTTCTGCATGTTTGGTAAAAGGTTTGGTTAAGGAGGACATGGGAATTGGAAGTTCAAATCATGCTTTGGGACTGTCTCTTACCCTTCCACATTCACACTGATGGCAAAGTCTTGAGGTATTTTCATGTGAAGTGTGGGGAAAGAAGGACCACAAGGACAAGTGGATGATGACCATCAGCTGAAGTCTTCTCCTTCCAATTTATCTGGTCTTTGACTTATCACATGTGTACTGACCCATTCTTGCCTCCCCAGGGGGGTGTGGGAACAGAAAGAGGAGGGGTATAACTCTGCAGTGTGGGGAGTGCCTCGGGTGTAATTTTAAGGTGACCTTTGGGAGATTGGTCTGCAAGTAGCTTCCTCCTCTGAGAAACATATGGGACTTGGGCTTAAAGTTGGATTCTTTTGACAAATAGTTAAAATACACTTCATTTTTATAGGGCATTCAAAAGAATCAACTCAGTATTACAATGCAGTGGGATGGTATGTCAAAGTATGAGTGTGAATGACTGGATACATTCACTCAGCAACAAACATCTATTGTGAGGCCACACTTTGGGAACGTAAGGAAAGTTTAAAGACACAGTTTCTGGCCCTAAGAAAGACAAGAGAAGAACACACAGTCATTCATTTGCCCGTCCATTAGGTTCTGAGGACATTGAGATAAATAGGACACAGCTTTTGACCTCCAGCTGCTCCCTGTCCAGCAGACTGTGTATCAGGGAGTAGGGTGGTGTTGTCGGCGCTCTGATGGAAATACATGGAGGCCGCAGGGAAAGTGACACTGCTCAGTGAACTCATGGGGAGGTGGGGCAGAGGGAGAAGGGTTAAAAAAACAGGCAGTGCTTTGGCAGGTGTTTGTGGGGTGAGCAAGGAGAGGATAGGGTGTTCCAAGCCCCAGGAAACAATGTGTGACAAAATGGAAAAATAACCCAGCAAATCAGCTTCCAGCCAGATCATCTGTGGGAGGATGGGGGGTGGTGGTGAGGAGACTGGAGAGGAAGCCTCCGTAGGTATTGATTCTTCTGCTTGAGGCCGATTCAACTTTCTACCCTGTCTTCCCTGATACCCTGGGGGTGGTAACCCCTGCAGCTCAGGTTCCTCCATCCAGTCCCCATATCTCTGAGGTCTGAAACTGAGATACTTCTCTGAAACTGTTATTCAAGGTCAGACACACTAAATATTTACAGGAGAGGCAATGATATTTTTCAGCCTTCAGAAGAGCGAGAAGGACTGCTTCCAATTGGAGGGGTCAGGAAAGGCTTTGTAGAAGTGGAATCTGCCCTTAGCCTGAAGGGATTGGGAAGACCTGGATCGGAGAGGTGTTTGTGGGAGAGTCAGGTTTGTTTTTAGCAGAATCACAAGCAGGTTCTTGTCTTCCCTGCAATTAATTCCTTCCCCTTTCCCAGACTTCTGGTTCTGCCTAAGAATACTATTAGATGGTACAGAGATTAGAATCTGTGCTTTTCAAACCAAACAACAAATACATTGTGAGATCTCTGAGGAGCACAGCAGGATCTTGCTAGGTTAATGACAACTGTGAATGTAATTATAGAGTACCATAACCATGATGACCATCATCCCTTGGAACCTAAAGAATGAAATGTTTTATATATGGTACTACCGAGGTTTGTTAACTCCTCAGACCCCTCATCCTGTAAGACCTAGCATAGATGTTACCTTTCTGAGAAAACCTCTCTGTCTCTCCCGCCATTCCCCCTCTCCCACCCCAACCTAACTTGGGTGCCTGCCTGTCTGATAGTATCATAGACTTGGTATAGCCTTCTTTGCATTTTGTACTCCCCTCTGCGTCCTCCTCCTCCTCCTTTTTTTTTTTTTTAATGCGATTGTTTCCTCCACCAGGCTGAGTGTTATTTAAGAGCAAGACCATCTCCAAAACATCTCTGAATTCCTGGACCCAATTATAGAATCTGGCACAGAGCAAATTCTCAACCAATGTTGGCTGAATGAATGAGTCGTCATAAGTGTTTTGTCAGATATAAATATAGATATAATCAACACATGTATACCCAAAACACAAAATACACGTGTGCATGGAGAGCACTGTTATCACACTGCCTTCTGGGGAAACATCAGAGGACATCAGTGCTGGATATAACCAAATCAGTCTCCATAGTGTGCTGAGGGGCAGCACTGGCTGGGAGCCCCAGGAGCTCTGCTTCTGGACCTGGCTCTATTAGCAGCTTGAGTGACTTTGGTCAATCATGCAAACTCTCTGAGCCTCCCTTCCTCCACCGATGATGGTCTTTGTGGTCAAAAGGACAAAGGTAATGCTGCCTGTGCTTCCCGTGTGGAGGTGAAACCCACTCACTGATCTGTGGCTGTGCTCCACCTCAGACTCACTATCGTCTGAACCTGGCCTGCAAAGACAGCTACTCCGCCCCTCCATATTTGGACAGAAGGTGACAAAGTTGGGGAGGCATGGAAGGCAGCTGTGATCAGTTCATAGTGGATGCAAACAATTTGGGACTCCACGTTCTGCAGGCCTCACTCTGAGTCTCACTTTCTTTCCCAGCCCCCACACCTGGGTCTTATCCTTCTGCAGCCTTCCCTTCTCTCTCCTGCTTTCCTTAAGGCCAGGTCAGTGGCAGCAGCAGGAATGGAGGGTGAATGGTCCAGTTCACAGCACAAGCCCTTGGTTATACCATGTTTAGATCCAGAGGCTCTGAAATGTTAATGGGACTCTCATTTTCCAAGCAGCTGTCTTCTGGACAGCAGATGGCAGTTGTGACAGGAAAGGGACAGCGACCTATTTGTAGCCTGGCCAAGGCATGATGAAGATTTCAGCCAGTCCCTGGGAGCCAAAACCTGCTCTTCACATTTTACGGTTGGAAACTTCCTCATATCTGAGGACAGTACCTGCTGAGGTTTCTAAGAGCTGGCTCACGGCCCAGGTCCTTGACCTTCTCGAATCCTTGGTAGAGAAACATATTTCTTTCTCTCCATCTCCCTGCATGTTTCTCTCTCTCTTTCATGCACGCACACCTGTTCACATAAAAACTGAAAATGTAAGCACCAGATGGTGACTTAAAAAAGAAGACCCACAAGCATGACATGAGGCGCGCTGACAGATGAGCTTCTCTCTTGCCCCTTGACACCTCTGTTCCTTTTCTCCCTTCTATTTTTGACCCAATTGAAAGAGACTTCGTAGGCTACCGGGCTCAACTCTTTCAATTAACCTGGTGAGGAAACTGTAGCCTAGAAACATGAAGAGATTTGTCTACTATCCCATCTATTTAGTTTCAGTCAGCTAGAAAGCTTAGCTATAGACAGAAGAGTCAAAAACAGATGATCTTTCCCCAGGGAAAGAGTGGACTGAGGATTCACATAAAAGCATACTTATTTCTATACCACGTACAGTCCCAAAAGTTGTGGTCAGAGAATTATTTTCAATATTCAAAAAAAAAAAAAAAACCCTAATGATAATTCCTCATGTTACTTCTATCAGAAAACACCAGCCATTTGAATTAAAAAATAAGTTTGAATACAGTTTCAAAAACTCTCTTACTGTTCACTAAGAAAAGTTGTAAACATACACGATATAATAGCCAGCCAGGTACCTACCATCCAGACTTACTAAATTTTATTTTTATTACCAATACTATTTCAGGTGAATGGCATTCATTATTATTTCTCCTTAACTGTATTTGTAGTTATCTGTGTTTGAGCAAAATAAACAATATAAATTTAAAAAACAAAAGACTTAGGAGTATGTGAAATAGTTTCCTTGGTGGTCAGGAACTTCCAAAATTTAGAGTAAGGGGGAGAGAAGTAATAAACAGAGTTCTGAGTGATGAGAAGACAAGTAGTCACCATCCTGTGTGCCTTCTCCCCTGAGCTTCTGCCCCGGCACCAGCTTTTAGCCAGGGCTTTTTGCCACCTCTTCTCAAAGCCAAATGGTGTTCTCATCTTTACTCTGACTCATTAGACTGGAACGACAGACCCAGATCAAAGTGAGTGGAGGGGCGTGGGGTAGGGGATGGAGACGGTGGGTGGCAACTGTGATCTACTGATAACTCAGGAGCTCTGGCTCATTGACACTCAACCCCAGCAGGTGGCAGAGGCGATCAGGATCTCCACTTGCAGTTTCTTGTGTCACCCAGGTAGATTTGCTTTTGCCTTGCTGTGACTCACCAAGCAGGTCACCTCTTGGCCCAGTCACCCAACGACGATGCTGGACCTTCCTATCTCTCAGCATCTGGAGGAGTCATGAGGCACTGCCTGGAAATGGCAGTGAGACGGTGACTCAGGAGGAGCCGCGCTGCAGTACGTGTGTAGAGGAGGCAACGTTTCGCTTCGTCTGTCTTCACTACCACTCTTCTTCTCTGTTGGCTCTGCCTCTCCTTTGTTTCCCTTTTGTGATTCTTGTCCCTACCTTTGTGTGTGTGTCGGCTGCCGTCTCCTTCTCCCTGCCGTCGTGTCTCAGAGCCCGCTTCCTCTTTGCACACCTGCCTTCCCTGCAGGGCTGCTCCTGGGCAGGGAGCAGTGGATGTTCAAAGTTCTGCTCTTTGACCTCTGACGGTAAGGAAGCCAGGTGGCGGGACCTTTGCGCTGTGCACAGGGTCCAGGACCTCTATCTGGCTGCAGGACGCCGATGAGGATGAAAGAAGAGATAGTGCCGCGGTACATTCCATTCCACTCCCGTGAGACACAGCATAGTCTCTTTCCAGAAAGGAGAAGCTGCTGAATGAGCCTCAAAGCGTACACGTGCAGGCCTTCGTGCTCACCGCAGACTCGGGGGCCTAGATTCAGATTTGACCAGGTCTGTGTGACAGGCAAGGATCTGATTTGAGGTACCTGCCTGGTGCAGCGACAGAACAAGGATCTCAGGTCCCCTACTTGCCTTTCCAATCTGCAATGGTGACCCTCTTTCTCTCACCCCAAGGATGAGGGTGCCGCAACTTGTGGGAGGAGCAGCGAGTCTGTGACCTTTCTCGTCCACCCAGGTGGCCTCCAGGCAGCCTACTGGCCGCGCGGCTGGCTGTTGCTCTTTCCTGTCATCTAGTGCCCATATCTGGCTACTGCAGCCACGAAAAGCCCGGCCGGAGGATGGCCTCCCAGGCTCCCAGATCATTATCAATACTTTCCTTCCCCATTCTTCACTGCAGCCAAGCTGGTGTCTGGTGTCTTAGTACCTTAGGCTGTCACTGCAGAGACCCAGAGCAAACTGGGGACCAGGAGGTGCTCAGCGGCAGGTGGGAAGCTGTCTAAATAGGGATTTCAAAGAGACTCAGTGACTACAAGCCTTCTTGGGGGTTCTATAGCAATTACAAGGCCAGTCCTGCCTCCCTACTTGAAGCCCCCACCCCAAGTGCATGTCATGGTGGCCACTGTCCAGAGTGTTAGGAGGACTAAAAGGTGACTCTCAAGTACGGCTCAGACCCTGACACTCCAGTGCTGAAAACCTGGAGTGTCTCCGCCCCGCTCTTGGTTTTTGGGGTCCCCGTGCTCTAGCTGGGCTCACCCTCTCCTTGCTTTCCTCCCACGTATGCCCATGATTCTTTGAAGTTTTCAGGCACATCCTGCACTCTCTGTCTCCACCTCTTTGCTGATACTCTTCCCTTCCCCTAAGAGTCTGTTCAGTTCTCCTGCCCCTGGCTCTTCCCTCTGCTTGTGAAAATATTATCTTCAGATCCAATGCAGACGCCACTTCCTCTTGAGTTACTCCCTGGAAGTCCATCCCCATCTGGAGGTGACCTTTCCTCCCACCTCCTGCAAACGCTTTGCCCTCTCTCTGAGGCTCATGGGGCTGTTGCGTCCCTGTCCCGTCTGCCCACTCTCTGTGTAGGTTGTAGCTGACTTAGTCATTTCTGTATTTGTGCTAAAGCAAATGAAAAGGGCTCGGTACGCATTTATCGACGGACACGGGGGCTCTGATCATTGTGGTTCACACGTACTGAGCTCTCACTCTGCGCAGGGCACCATGCCAAGTGCTTTAGGAACAACATTCCAGGCACTGCCTGCGGCAGCTCTGCGAACAACATACAGTTCTTCAGGGAAAGAAATGGCTTAGACAAAGAGGGCTTGCTCTCGCCCTCTCTCTACCTCAGGGATTGCATGAGCACCATTAATTCTCCAGAAGGTGCTGGGCTGCACGATGCCACTGAGTGTCACCTGGAAGCCAGTCATGGGTGATCTTTGGGAGGAGGAGGGGCAATGAGGAGTTTTTAACATACAAGAAATGATCCATTGGGGAAAGAAGGGGCTGGAGACTCCAGAAACAAGGACTGGTTCCAAACACAGGCTGAAAAGCAGTCCCTGATGGTCTTGGGGCAGATTCCTCTGTATTTAATTTTACTTCCCCTTTTTCATGATTCTAACCTTATGTCTTTGTTCTTATTCTAGTGGCCTGGGGCCCTAGGGCACTGAGACAGGCTGATGGGGGTGGCATTCATTCATTTCACTTGACAAGTATTTTTTGAAGGCTGATGATATACCAGGCACTAGGGCTGGGCTCAGCAGATAAAGATTGTATTCCCATTCTACAAGGTATGTCATCCTACAACTGCTGCTGGTTTTATTTCAATTAAAAAATTTGAGTACCTGAGATAATACATCTGGAACTTGAAACAAAATTGGCAAATTCCTGTCCTTCTTGGATAAAGGTGGATAACTGGTAGAGGATTGAGGACATCTAAACAATCAGAACAAGAGAGAGTTAGAACCACAGTCCCCAGGCTGAGGGGGAGGCTGCTGGTTGTTTCTGAAGAACATAAGGGTGCCCCCCCAGGGGATCGGCCTCCCACTTCAATTCTGGAAGGCTCAGGCCTTAAGCAGCTCCCGAAGATGGCTTTGCTCTCCGGTGTCACTTTGGCCCCTCCTTTTATTTTGCACTAACCAGTGCCATTTTTGGATTATAAGACAGTATACAAGTAAAGCAGGAAACACATTGTTCAATTTTTTTTTTTTTTTTAAGAGAGAGCTTCACTTTGTCACCCTCGGTAGAGTGCTGTGGCATCATAGCTCACAGCAACTTCCAGCTCTCTTTCCTCAGCTGGCACCCTACTCATTGAGCCACAGGCGCCACCCGAAAACAGATCATTTATTAAAGCTGATGTGTGACATGTGAAATGCTCTGCAGGTCTCTTCAAAAAGGTAGGCATTGAAGTTTTTAACATTTGATCGGTGCCCATGATTTCATACCGGGCCTGCCTTCTTGGGCTGTGTGTCCCTGCACACTGACATAATCCACTCGTTTCTTCCCACAGAACATCTTCTTCACCCTCCCACTACTCTTCCCCCCTGGAATGTTCTTTCTTTCTAGTTAACAGGTGAGACAGTGATGCTTCACCAGCAACACCACTTCTCTTCACAGGGGAATCTTCCTGCAGCCTGCCTCACTCGCCATTGCAGTTCATTTCATTACCGTGTAAGGGGCCAGGGCCTGCAAGGGGTCTGGTAATCACACCATCTGTGTGCACAGCAAAGCCTGGGAATCACACTGTCTGTGGACAGCACAGCCTGGGAAACATACCATCTATGTGTACAGCACAGCCTGGGAATCCCATCATCTGTGTACAGCACAACCTGGAAATCACACCATCTGTGTGCACAGCAAAGCCTAGGAATCACACTGTCTGTGTACAGCACAGTCTGGGAATCCCATCATCTGTGTACAGCACAGCCTGGGAAACA
>NW_003852411.1:20471092-20548835 GCF_000181295.1 Otolemur garnettii
CACAGTCTGGGAATCCCATCATCTGTGTACAGCACAGCCTGGGAAACACACCATCTATGTGTACAGCAAAGCCTAGGAATCACACTGTCTGTGTATAGCACAGCCTGGGAAACATACCATCTATGTGTACAGCACAGCCTGGGAAACATACTGTCTGTGTGTATAGCACAGCCTGGGAATCCCACTGTCTGTGTGCACAGCACAGCCTGGGGATCACACCGTCTGTGTGTACAGTACGGTGTGCACCCACACCTCTCCTCTCTAATGATTTAGTTGTCCATAGTTCATTTGAAACAATGGCACGTGGAAGGAGCTTGGTGTTCACAAGGCCTTTATTGTTTCTTTTCTCCTCACCACTTCCCTAGGTCCTGTGAGACCAAGGGAGGTGGGTCTGACTGAGCTCATACTTGGACTTTGTCTTTGCTATGAAAACCAGCTGCCTTGGACTTGTCACCCAAATGCTGACTAGGAGAGACCTGGAGGCTGGTTTAGAGCAGCTTCAGCAGAGAAGAATCTTAATATAAACAGGACCTCTGCATGACCTGAAGGGCTTTGAAGACTGATGATGAGTATGGCTTCAGCACTGTCAGACCAACCTGGGAGAGTACTCAAAGGAAGTGGGTCAGTATAGGAATGTCTCAGCCAGGCCACTCCTCCTACCCCAGCCCTCAAAGTGGTATGTGGAGCTCACTGTTGGGGGTACTCTGAGCACATTTCACTGAATGTTCCTTTATCTTTCTCAGACTGTTCTGCATTAGAACTGCTTGCTCAAGGCTATGTAATAATTAAAGCACACTGAGAACTTTCCCACAAAGTTTCAGAAAAAGGGTTTTGCTATAAATAAACCAGCTTGGGACCCAGTGTTTTGGCCAGATGGGCTCTTAATCCTTAAGAATGGTTGCAATTTAGGCAAACCATTCTTTTAAAAGACTTGCATTCCTGTCTTGTCCTCCTGAGAGCTCAAGGCACCTTACAGGTACTATCTTGTTATCTCAGAATTCTTATGAGGTAGAGAAGCTCCATTTCTCTAAACAAGGCCTGAGGCCCAAGACTGCTGCCCAAAGCCTCCAAGAATAAAGATGAACAGAGCTTCACTGCCCACCTTCAGTAATTTCTCCTTGCAGCCAGCTTCATTTTGGCTGGCTAGAGGGAAATCTAGTTCCTCTCTTTCCAGCTGGCTATTGCCAGATCATCTGCTCTGACACTCTGGGCTCTGGCTGGGGATGGGAAGAGGTGCTGTGGATGCCCAGTTGTGCTCCAAGTCTGCCCGGCTACCTGCTCCTCACCCTCTCCCACAGGCTTTAAAGGAAGGGGACAAGGAAGCTGGGACAAGAGAGCCACGAACAAGGATGATTTGCTCCTGCCTGCAAGACAAGGTCTGATAGTCACGGGGGTAGTAGGAAATAGTGGGATGCTATTCTAGTAGATGACAAAGATAAGTAATTTCACATAAAATATCCAGATGTCTAGCATTGTTAGAAAATCCAGAAAACTTGGCCACTGGACTCACATAGTTGCAGGCCATACTTGCTAGAGTAGAGGACAGGCTGTCCCCTTGGGTCAGGCAGGGGTGACCCCCCGTCCACTGCAGCCCCCATCTAGCCAGCTCTACTCATTATGATGCCCATGTGACACTGTCATGCCATGTGCCCCACCCTGAACTGAAAGACACTGGACTGTCTTTGTCATGTTGGTCCTTGAAGTGTGAAAGATTCCTCGTGAGAACTACACCACTTAGTATTGTATTCCTTAAATAAGCCTTTGGGTTTATTGAACCTCTGATTACCTGCACTGAAACTATTCAACGTTATGTACACATAACAGAACTGAACAATATACACTTGAAAGCATCGTGTATTTTGGTCTGAGTGTGCTAAGTGATTACCGAGAACGTGGTTTGTTAGAAGGAGGAGTAGACAAAGCAAGTGTGCCTTTCTGTAGACAGAGTGATGGGCTATCCCTCGTCAAGAGTCACTCATCCTGGACAGGAGGAGGGTTCATGGTGGTTACCAGGTTACCAACAGGAGGAAGATCTCTGGAGAGTCTCACCTTCCTAGTGAGCTGCCTGACCTGCCCGGGAGTCAACTCTTTTTCATCTGGATGAGCCTATGAACTTGACTCTGGCCTCCAGTGTCTCCAATTCAGCCCCACATAACCTGACACCTACACTTCCTTCCATTCTTCTTTCCCAGAGTGGGATTTATCAGCACACCTAGGGACTGTTTCACCGAGAACTTGAGGGAATCCAACCAATGGCAGCTAAAATGCTCCCTCTATATGTTAATTCCTCCAGATGTGAAAGACAGAACTGTGCATCCTACACTGGTTTGTTTGGAAGGCGTGAGACTGATGGAGGTGGGAAGAGAGTGCCTCCAAGTTAAAGACAGATTGCCGCTACTCCATAAAGATGGAAAACTCTAGTTTTAGACTTCTGATGGTTAAAATGTGAAAGTTTCAAACTAAAGCAGGGGAGAAAATTTGGGTGAAGAAGAGGATAGAAGTGTTTTTAGAGGTAGTGTCTAGGGGCAAAATTCTCTAATGTGTTGAGTGGTGGAAGTGGAAAGGGAGGTTATTTGGGATCTCATCTCAGCTTTATCTGAGAAATCCAGGACATTTCTGTTTTGTGAGTGCTTGACTTGGGTTTCTCAACTGAGTGGATGTGCACCTCTGATAACTGTCCCCCCTCCCCCATGCCTTAAGAAGAGGCACCTTTTCTAAGACCTTTCTTGAAGACTTTACCCTCAGGGGCTCAGTGGTTACCTTTTAGAGGGGCTGAACATTACCTTTTGGGAAGGCTGAGCACTAGTGGCTTGTTTACCAGGCTGGCCTCACTAAGCCAAGGAACCTTTTCAAATTTTGGAACAGAAGGCTGGAGAGAAATGGAAAAAAGATCATTTTTCAGAATTTATCACACTTGACCACTGCTATCATTACAATGACCAAAGCTAGCTGAAGTCAAAGAGCAGTTAACACTTCATTTTCCTATTTTATATTTGATTCTTAAAACTATCCCCTAAAGTAGCCAAGAGCAGGCTCCGTTTCACAGATGAAGAAATCAAAGCTCAGACAGCATGACTGGCCCTGAATCACACAGCTAGTTAAGGGGTTCACGTTTTCTTTCATTTCCACTATATCCTGTGTTTCACTTTGCTGCTTTATTACTTCCATCTGTTTATATATCCTCTAATATTTCCATGAACGCAGCTTAATGTTAGCAATCTTCTGTCCCAAGCCTCTGGCTATGCTTAGAAGCAGGGCCTTCCACTCTCAAAGAAAGAACCAACCTTTGAAGCTATAGACAACAGCGTATCTCTTTCTGTTTGTGTACTTTCCAGATGCCTGGCTATGGACAAATTTCAACTTCTTTGAGCTTCAGTTTTGCCCACTATGAAAAGGGAGTTGATGTTATCATGTATAGGTCAATGCACAAGAGAGTTCCCTGAGAACAGGGATTTTTGTCTGTTTACTGCTGTATCAGGAGCACCAAAACCAGGGCTGATGATACCCGCAGGTATCTGTCTAATGAACGGGAGGCCCGGGAAGTCCCTAGCTGAGAGCCTGGCTGTTCTTAGGTTTCTTGGCCCAACCTCTTTCCCTGTCCTCTCTTGCCTTACCCAGCTATTTGCCTGGCAATGCCTGTCTTTCTGCCGCGGATTTGCTCTCCGAGGCGGTGAGTCGGCCGGTCTCCGGGAAGGGCAGCGCGCAGGGCCTCCGAGACGCCGGCAGGGGGCAGCAGCGACCTCGCGAGGCCTCGGGCCGCGGCAGGTTGTTGCGGACCCGGAAGTGCCCGGCCGCCATCGCAACCCCCGGCGCCCCGGATGGGGAAGGAGGCCGGCGGCTGCCCTTCCCTGGCCGCGCACCCCTAATAGCTCACCGGTAGGTGGGTTCGGTGTGGCCGTCAGTGTTTCCTGGCCTCCTCCTCCTCTGCTATTCCCCGCAGGCCCGAGGCTGGGGGAGCGGCGGCGGCGGCGGCGGGTGGGGGGAAGTCCGGAGTGAGAGGGCGCCCCTGTGGTCACCCTACCCTACGGTTCCTACCCTTCCTACTCTCGGCCAGCCCTGTTTCCGAACTTGCGGGCGATCGTGTCCTTTTTGGAGCTATAGACCCTCCAGCCTCTGCAACAGCCCTTGAGATCCCCGGGCGGAGGTCCCGGGCCCAGTGAAGGGGACTCCCAGGGTGTGTGGCTTGCAAGGCAGGACCTGTCGTGGTCTCGGAGGCAGAAACAAGACCCGGCAATGGATTTTTTTTTTTCCTCTCAGATTTGCTGGCCTGGGCATTTCTCATTCTTAGTTTCCCAGTATGAAAAAGGGATGCTTGACTTTTGAGTAGAATGACGGCTCTTTGAAGGATATTAAGCTCAGTTACAATGATGCTCTTTAAAGTTTAATTTTAAGTTTAAGTTTAATTACCAGATGAAAGATCTTTACTTTCTTAGGGTCTTTGCTTCTGGTTATATAAACCTTAGAGCTCATGCCCTTCAGTGTTGTACTGGTCACTGTTGTCTTTAGATAGGTAACTTAAAAAAAATTACATACCTTGGATACCCAAAGAAAACTATATGTTCTATCCCTATAAATTTTCATCAGCCACAGACATGGAGGGCTACTACATGATTCCCTGAGTAAAGATGAGGCATAGGCTTTAGGGTCAGAATTTGGGTTGAATTCTGGCATCACTCAGTTTTAATGTCCCAAATTATAAGATGGTCACCGCATACATTTTGCTCAGACTTTTAGTAAAGGGGGTTGATTTGATTTTAACTCAGTCCTGGGACCTTTCACAACTTCCGTTGGGTTCATAGTCTCTCTTTTTCTAGGAACTTGGCTGTGTCGTCCTGCCTCAGAGAACAAACTCATCTATTGCAGGCCTAGCCTGGGTTGCTGCCTTTGAAAACAAGGAAAGGCCAGTAGAGTATCAACCACAGCATGAGATTTCCAGAGAGGTCTGATTTCAAAACATGATGAAGAACGAGAACCACATGGACCTCTGCGAAGGAGATTTGACTGACCCAAGCTTACAGGAAGGGATGATGTGTGCCCAACCTGTAACTAACACCCAGGAAGCTAAGTGGCAGAAGGTCTTGTATGAGCGACAGCCTTTCCCTGATAATTATGTGGACCGGCGGTTCCTAGAAGAACTCCGGAAAAACATCTATGCTCGGAAATATCAATACTGGGCTGTAGTATTTGAGTCTAGCGTGGTAATACAGCAGCTGTGCAGTGTCTGTGTTTTTGTGGTTATCTGGTGGTATATGGATGAAGGTCTTCTAGCCCCCCACTGGCTTTTGGGGACTGGCCTGGCTTCTTCACTGATTGGGTATGTTCTGTTTGATCTCATTGATGGAGGTGAAGGACGGAAGAAGAGCGGACGGACCCGGTGGGCTGACCTGAAGAGTGCCCTAGTCTTTATTACTTTCACGTATGGCTTTTCCCCAGTGCTGAAGACCTTGACGGAGTCTGTCAGCACTGACACCATCTATGCCATGTCAGTCTTCATGCTGTTAGGCCACCTCATCTTCTTTGACTATGGTGCCAATGCTGCCATTGTATCCAGCACACTGTCCTTGAACATGGCCATCTTTGCTTCTGTTTGCCTGGCCTCACGCCTTCCCCGATCCCTGCATGCCTTCATCATGGTGACATTTGCCATCCAGATTTTTGCCCTGTGGCCCATGTTACAGAAGAAACTGAAGGCGTGTACTCCCCGCAGCTATGTGGGGGTGACTCTGCTTTTTGCATTTTCAGCCTTGGGAGGCTTGTTGTCCATTAGTTTTGTGGGAGCCACACTCTTTGCCCTTCTGCTGATTTCCATCTCATGTCTCTGTCCTTTCTACCTCATTCGCCTGCAGCTTTTTAAAGAAAACATTCATGGACCTTGGGATGAAGCTGAAATCAAAGAAGACTTGTCCAGGTTCCTCAGCTAAGTTAGGGACCACCATTACATTATTAAGGCATACTGATAGGCTAGCCTCCTAAGTAGTAGAAAATTTGAAGATAGAGTTACATCTGGAAGCAGCATGCTTATGTTAGTGAGAGAACAGAGATCAAAAGAAAAAGTCAACCAAATGCTTGGGTGGTGAAGGTGCTTATCCTTTATTATTTTGTGGATGAAAAAGCTTTCTGGGTCCCTCTTGAATTATTGACTCTCATTTATTATTTGCAGTGACAAATGAAGTAATGTGGTCTCTATTAAAAAATAACAACACCTCTATCAAGTTGTCTCATGATTTTTCTGTAAGCTGGAAATGGACAGAAGGTCACGAGGAGTGAAGAGAGAATAGAAGAGTGCGTGTATCTGTGTGTATGTACAGTCACTTCTCCCTACGCTTTTCAGTGTACTAATGCAGCTTTTTTATTTTATTATTTTTTTTTACCTAGAGCTCAAATACTAGAACACAGGATGCTGCGTCCAGTTTTATTGCCTAAGATCACAGAATCTCGGTCACTTAACCTTGACGCAGAGTTTCTACTTAGTTCTTACTGAAGCATGTTCACAGCTAACCACAAGGAAGAGTGTGTGATGTGTCATAACACACAAGCAGAAGGCTAAAGGAATTCAAAGAGACTTGGGGATGAAGTTCCACTAGAGTATTGAGGAAATACTTACAAGAGGAGGTGATATTTGAGCTTAGTCTTGGATGGGATGTAAGTATTTAAAGATGGTTTTAGGGCAATGTGTCAAAGGCCCTTATGGATCATATGAGTCATGGAAGCTAGTGAAGCTAGCACACTTTGTGTGACTCAAACACGGGAGAGAGTGTGCCCGGTCCAGTGAGGGCAAATGATAATTAGCTCCAACTGCTGTTTTCATTCACAGCTTGGGCCTAGCTTCAGACCTTTATTTTTGATGAAATTCTAAATAAAATGCCCATAACATTAAATCTGATTTTTAATATGAAACGACTTGTGAATACTGTTGCAAGTTTAAATTAGACCAAAAAACACGTTTGTAGGCAAAACACCACTACTCCCATGCCACATGGGTTGTTAGCCCAGGCGCAAAGATGGGAAAGCGTTTGATGGGAGTACAGAGATATGGGGATTTTGGGAAGCGGGCATTAGGACAAGTTGGAATGGGAAGTTTGAGTAGCGATTTGAGGTCTGTGTATATTTAGTCATTTGGGCTCTATACTATAGATTATGGGCAAGAATCCAGCTTGTCTAAGGAGGAAGTAAAATGTCAGATCTTGAGTTAGTGACCTGCTGTCTGAGTTTTCATCTGTAAAGTGGGCATAAAAATATCCACCTCTAGAGTTGTGATTAAATGAGATACATGCAAAGTACTTTGAAGAATGCCTGACACGGCCCCATGTCAGTGTGAGCCATGGAAGAAAACCCGGCAGAGACAAAGTGCAAAATGCACCAGGTGCCTCCAAAATAACAGGTCCCCTCTGGGGTGATTCACTGGGGATGAGTTTCTGTGCTGTCCCCGTATCACTAGAAATTAATTTAAAATCAGAAATTTCTTCAGGGGAGTGGTATTCCTAAGAAGTAATGTTTTTATTTCTCTGAACGCAGATTTCTCAAAAATGTCTGGAAAAGGGTTTTGAACTAGCGCCTTCAGCCCTGTCAACTCACATTCTTTTTTCTGATTTTTATTTTGGCAGATGATGATGTTTCACGACAGGAATGGTAGTTCTCCCTAAGGTCAGTTAGACTGCTTTCACCTATCCAAGGACACTGGCGGATGGAGAGGGAAGGGTGTCAGAGGCTGACTGTGGAGCCCAAGGCAGGTGTCTGCTGTCCTGTACTGGGTTTGGCCTTCTCATGGCTCAACAGTGGCCAGAAGTGGCTCCTAATTCTTCTGTGTCTGCATCAGGAATAAGGCTAGGTCAAGGGTAGGGAAGAGGTGTTTAAGATTGTGCCTTCTGTTTTCATGTTTTGCTACATTTGCCTCATTTCAATGTGTTTCCGACTGTCAGCTTTCAAAGCACTCACCAAGCAACTGCATGAGTGTTGATGAGCAGAAAGTTCCCCAAATTTTCAAGAATAGTTCCTCAGTGGGGTGATTTAATATATGTGTGCCATCATTTTCAGCTCTTCCCTGTCACACTGTAGTGCCACCCAAGTCCTGATGGTATTTCAGGTTGTAGAAGTTCAGTGCAGAGGTGGTGGAGGGTGGGGAGTTGTGGGGTTGATGGGAGAGTGAAGGGCGAGGCAGCAAACTCGATTCATAAAGAAAGGTGGTGGCTACTGGGAGAAGGACATGGCCAGAGGGAACAGTATGTGCCAAGGTGTGTAGACCTGAAGTAATTAAGCACAGGGTGAGAGCTGAGGTCTCTGAGTGCTGCGTACTTTGCACTATTGTGTCCTATGGCCAGCTGCAAATTAAGGGGCTTTTGAAAAGGGATGTAGTAATACTATATAGATAGATGATAGTTCACATAGAAGTAAAGTATATAAAAAGTGTATTTTACATACAAATATACACAGTGTATGTCATTCATATGTATGTATTTGTAGATATAGATAGATAAATAGGTGATAGGCATACCTCAGAGATACAGTGGGTTTTGTTCCGGACTACTACAATAAAGCAAGTATCACAATAAAGTGGATCTCATGAATTGTTAGGCTTCCAAGTGCATATAAAGGTTAGGTTCACATTAAACTGTAGTCTTAAGTGTGTGATAACATGTCTAAAAAACCAATATATGCATCTTAATTTATAAATACTTTATTACTAAAAAATGCTAACAATCACCTGAGCTCTCTGAGGGTTGGAATCAATCTTTTTGCCGGTCGAAGCTCTTGCCTTGGTATTAACATCTGCTTACTGCTCAGGGTGGTGGGTGCCAAAGGCTGGGGTGGCTGTGGCAATTTCTTAAAATAAGAGAACAAGGAAGTTGCTGCATCCATCTTCACAGAACATTTCTCTGTAGCACGTGATGCTGTTTGGTAGTATTACAGTCATAGAATTCTTTTGAAGTTGGGGTCAGTCATCTCAAACCCTGTAACTGTTTTATCAACTAATTTTATTCTGACTCCTTTCTTGTCATTTCAACAGAGTTCACAGCGTCTTCGCCAGGAGTGGGTTCCTTCTCAAGAAACCATTTTCTTGGCTCATTCGTAAGAGGCAACTCCTCCTCTGTTCAAGTTGTACGTGAGACTGCCGCAATTCAGTCACATCTTTAAGCATCACTTAATTCTAGGGTTCTTTTGTTTGTTTGTTTTATTACTTCCAACACATCCGCAGTTACTTGCTCCACTGAAGTCTTGAACCCTTCAAAATCGTCCATGAGGGTTGGAATCAACATCTTCTAACTCCTGTAAATGTCAATATGTTAACCTCCTCCCATAAGTCATGAATGCTCTTAATGGCATCTAGAATGGTGAATCTTGTCTATAAGGTTTTCAAATTAATTTACCTAGACCCATTAAAGGAATCATTCTACATGACACCTGTAGACTTAAGAATGTATTTCTTAAATAATGAGACTTGAGAATTGAAATCCCTCCTTGATCTGCGTGCTGCAGGATGGGTGTTGTGTTAGCAGGCATGAAAACAACTTTGATCTCCCTGTAGATGACCATCAAGTACTTGTATGGCTAGGCCTGTTGTCAATGAGCAGTAATATTTTGAAGAAAAATTCTTTTGGTCTTTGTTTGGCTTAAAATATGCATTAAACCGTGCTCTTGACTGATGTGCTATCATCTCAGGCTTTGTTGTTTCATTTCTAGAGCACAGAGTACATTTAGTATGAGTCTTAAGGGACCTGGGATTTTAAGAATGGTAAATAACCATTGGCTTCAACTTAACATGACCAGCTGCATTAACCAAGACCAAAAGAGTTAGCTTGTCCTTTGAAGCTTTGGAGCTGGGCACTCACTTCTCCTTATCTATGAGAGGACTAGAGGTCATCTTCCAACAGAAGGCTGTTTTGTCTACATTGAAAATCTACTAGGCTTGACGCCTATGGCTCAAGTGGCTAAGGCGCCAGCCACATACACCTAAGGTGGCGGGTTCAAATCCAGCCTGGGCCCATGAAACAACAATGATGGCTGCAACCAAAAAATAGCCAGGCGTTGTGGTGGGCGCCTGTGGTCCCAGCTACTTGGGAGGCAGAGGCAGGAGACTCGCTTGAGCCCAGGAGTTGGAGGTTGCTGTGAGCTGTGATGCCACAGCACTCTACCCAGGGGGACAGCTTGAGGCTCTGCCTCAAAAAAAAAAAAAAAAAGAAAAGAAAAGAAAATCTACTGTTTGTTGTCGCTGATCTTCATCAATCAGCTTAGCTTCTGGATTTCACCAGCATGTGCTGGTTCACGTTGTATTTTTATGTTATAAAGACAAGTTCTTTCCTTAAGTCTGTGAACCAACCTCTGCTAGCTTCAAACTTCTGAAGCTTCTTCACCTCTCTCAGACTTTATAAAATTGAGGAGAGTTAGGGCCTTGCTCTGGATGAGGTTTTGGCCTAATAAGAGAATATTGTGGCTGTTTGGATCTTCTATGCGTCCAGACCACTAACACTTTCTCCATATTGGTAATAAAGCTGTTTTGCTTTCTTATCATTTCTGTGTTCCCTGAAGGAGCACTTTTGATTTCCTTCAAGAACTTTTCCTTTGTATTCACAACTTGGGTAACTGGTGCAAGAGGCCTAACCTTCAGGCTATCCTCTTGACTTTCAACATGGCTCTCTCCTTAAGTTTAATTTATTTCTCTTAAAATTTCTGCTACTCTTCCTTTCACTCAAACACTAAGGGGCTATTTGTAGGGTTATTAGTTGGCCTAATTTTAATGCTGTTGTATCTCAGGTTAGTGTTGTTGTATCTCAGGGAATAAGGAGGCCTGAGGAAAGGAAGAACAACGGGAACAGCAGGTCGGTGGAGTAGTGAGAACACTGAAAACATTTATAGATTAAATTCATTGTCTTATATTGGAATGGTCTGTGGAACCCCAAAACAATCCCAATAGTAATACCAAAGATGGCTGATCACAGATCACCACACCAGATATAATAAAAATAAAAACATTTGAAATGTTGAAAGAATCACCCCAATGTGACACAGAGACATGGCATGGGTACACGGTGTTGGAACAATGGCCCCGATAGACTTGCTTGATGCGGGGTTGCCACAAACCTTCAGTTTGAAAAAAAGTCAGAATTTGTAAAGTGTAATACAGGGAAGCACAGTAAAGTGAGGCCTGCCTGGATATGAATGAGAGTTTTGGCAGCAGTTTCGAGGCTGAACTATGAGGGCTAAGCATGTAGAATTGTTGTGGCAACTGTGGTGTAAATTGAAGGTCTGGACTGAGGGTGATGGCAGTGGGCATGGAGATGAGCAGCAGTTTAGCTTTGCAGAGAATTTGGTAACTTCATGCAGAGAGAGAGAAGAGGAGTAGAGAGTGACTGGGGCTTCTCACTTCCAGGGATTCGTGTTTCCCTCAGGCTATGAACAAACAAGTGGGAATGTCAGGGGGGTGTGTGTGTGTAAGGTAGATAATAAGAATGAAGCTTAAGTTTGAGATGCTTGAGTTGATTCATTTGGGCTAATGTATTTCATACATAGTATCCTGAGGATATTGGCTTAAAATTCTGAGCATCCTTTAGAAAGGTATTGAAATATACATAGAAGCCAGTGCTTTTGTACTCGGGATTCTTTGTGCAGAATTGGTTGCCCTCCAGCCAGCCTATAGTGGACACAGAAGGATGATTAGAATAATCAAAACTATAGGAATCAAATGGAAAAGAAGCTTCCCTATGAAAAACAGATTAGAGAATAGAATACCCTGCAGCTTGGAAGGAAGGCTCAAAGGAAATATAATCATTGCCTGTGAAATTGCTAAGGGTAAAAGTAAATGTTGATTTGTTTACCAAATAATGACTTATAAAAGGAGAAGACACCCTTTACAATTTGAGCTGGGTAAGTTTAAGGCCAATGAAAATACAATTGTATACATTTTCTCCATGTAACTCCAAGAAGTTGTATAGGCCAGGAACCAAAATGGATTCCAAAAAGGCTTAAGAAAAATTGTAAATAAAAAAGCTATAGATGTTAAGAAAATATTGAGAAATCCAGGGACTTCCACTATGTGCTGCCATCAGAAAGATGATGAGGTTCCCCTGGGGCGTGCCCCTTTGGCTTGCTGCTGGCATAGGGATTCAGGCTTAAAAACAATTGGTACAGCCTCGTATGACAGTTGTTTGGAAAGTGATTTGTCACATAAATTCAGTGATCTAGCCAATCTCTTATATTTAAACCACAATGAAAAGGTACAAGGACAATATTACTGATTTTTATTTCTAGAGAATATCATGGTGTGTATTTTGGGTACAGGAGAAAGTGAGGGGGGAGGTTACAATACTATCATAATTAAATCTCCACCTGTCAAGTACGTACTTGCATAAGAAGCTGGCTGGGGTTCCCTCTCTGCATCCACCTCTGCTTCACTCTTAAGTTATAGGGAAGGGTGATGTCACAAATGAGAGCAAGGCTGGAGGAATAGGGAGGTGGCTTTGCCCACCCCTCCAAAATGCTGCCAACGATTGATGTTGAGGTGGAAAGGATCAAGGAGAGGTAGAGATACAGGGTTGCAGGTGTACTTTATTTTGTGCTCTGATGCATCTGTGTTATGATTGGCATTTAGGGAGAAGCCAGGCACATCTGAGGGGTTCCGTGTGGAGATCATATTAAAGTCAGTGTCATACTTGTTTACTTATGTCAACACTGTAAACCTTGGAGGAAGAGTTTAGGGAGCTAAAAATTCATACTGAGAATATCATAGGATGCATACAGAGTCAACATTTACATCCTGTAAGGCAGAGGCTCCAGGATAAGAAAAAGAAAACAAGTCAGCAGAGGGCATCAGTCACACAATTATACAATATTTCTAACCCATTGAATTCAGGGATACAGGGCTGGGACACAGTGCCATCTTGTGGAAGTTATTGATATTTCTTTTATAATGAAATTCAATGAGAGTCTTGAAATTCTAGCAGAATTGTGTGGTATGGGAAATAACTCTTGCTTCTGTGGTCTCTGCCAATCCAGAAAGTAATAGCACACTGGGGTTTGATAAAGAATAGCACCTTCATTTTAGAGCACCCAATGGTTGCCAGGTAATGTGCTATGTACATTATGTATATATTCTCTTGTTTTTTATTTTAAAATTTTAAAAAAAGTACAAAAGTTTTTTATGTGGGATACCTTGTATAATACTTAAGTCAGGGCCTTTAATGTGCCCATAACCAGAATAGTACTCATCGTACCCAGATTTGTCCCCTCCCCTTCCCCTCTCCCTTTCTTAATTTCCAATGACCTTTACATCTCTCCATGCCCTTGTGTGCCCATTGTTTAGCTCCCAATTCTTAGGGAGTATGTGTGATGGTGGTTTTCCCATTATTGAGATACTTTGCTTAGGCAAGCTCTACAGTTCCATTCAAGTTGTTGCAAATCACATTGTTTCATTTCCTTTCTATGGCTGAGTAATAGTCCAGAAGGGGCCCCAAAAGGCATACAGATATTAAGACAGGGAAAAACTGTATTGAATTTGTAATACTGAAGCCAAGTTTGACTTCTGCAACTACAAGAGATGCTCAGCATGTCTTATATTCATCTTTTGTTATCAGTATATGTTAAGTTTTACAATTTTAATTCAGGTTTTCCTTTTTTAAAATGTGTATGCATTTGGGGGGCACCTTCTGCATATAACCACATTTTCTTAACCCACTAATGAATTGATGGGCATGTGGGTTGGTTCCATATCTCTGCAGTTGTGAATTATGCTGCAATAAACATTCAAGTACAGGTATCTTATAAAATAACTTCCTTTGGGTAGATGCCTGGCAGTGGTACTGTTGGATTGAGTGGTAGGTCTACATTTATTTCTTTGAGGAACTTCCGTACTGTTTCCCATAGAGGTTGTACTAATTTGCACCTCCACCCACCCTTTATAAACACTCCCTTCTCGCTGCATCCACACCAGCATTTATTGTTTTTTGACTTTTTATTACTGGCCATTCTGACAGGGGTAGGGAGGTATCTCAATGTGGTGTTAATTTGCATTTCTTGGATGATTAGTGATGTTGAGCATTTTTTTCTGTTTGTTGATAATTTGCTTATTTTCCTTTGAAAACCTATTCATGTCTTTTTCCCACTTTTAAATGGGATTGTTCACTTTTTTCTTGCTGATTTGTCGGAGTTCTTTGTAGATTCTGGATGTCAGCCCTTTCTTGGATGTATAGCTAGTGAATATTGTATCCCTTTCTGTAGGTTGTCTATTTACTCTGTTGGTTGTTTCCTTTCCCATGCAGAAGGCTTTTAATTTAATTAAGCCCATTTATATATTTGTCTTTGGGGTCTTAGTCATAAATTCTTTGTTTTAATCATAATCCTTTGCATAGAAAATAGTTTTTCTATGTTTTCTTCTAGGATTTTTATGGTTTAATGCCTGACATTTGAGTCTTTTACACATCTCAATTTAATTTTTGTATATATAGGGGTCCTATTTCATTCTTCTGCGTGTGGCTATCCAGTTTTCCAGGCACTATTAAGTGAAGGGCTTCCTTTCCCCAGTGTATGTTGTTATCTGCTTTGTAAAAATTCAGTTGGTTGTAGGTAAACGGTTTTGTTATTGGATTCTCTATTCTATTCCACTGGTGTAGGTCTCTGTTTTTATACTAGAGCCATGATGCTTTGGTTATATAATAGCCTGGTAGTCTACTACAACTTAAAGTCGGGTAATGTGATGCTTCCAGATATGTTCTTTTTTGCTTAAGATTTCTCTGTCTATCAGACTCTTTTTTGGTTGCAAATGAAGTGTAGAATTGTCTTTTTCTAGATCTGTGAAATATGACATTGGCATTTTGATGGGGATTGCACTGAATCTGTAAATCACTTTGGGCAGTGTGACTGTTTTAACAATGTTGATTCTACTAATGCATAAGAATGGGATTTTTTCCATTTTTTTGGTGTCATGTGATTTCTTCCATCCGTGTTTCATAGTTCTCTTTGTAAAGATCATTCACCTCCTTAGCTAAGTATATTCCTAGATATTTTGTTTTCTTTATAACTATTATAAGTGGTATTATGTCTTTGATTAGACTCTCAGCTTGACTGTGATTAGTATATAGAAATGCTACTGATTTGTGTACATGGATTTTATAACCTGAGACTTTGCTGAATTATTTATTATTAATTTATTATTATTTATTATTATTATTTATTAATTCCAGGAGTCTTTTGCTGTAGTCTTTCAGGTTTCCTAGATATAAAATCATATCATCAGCGAATAGGAATAGTTTGGCCTCCTCTTTCCCAATTTGAATACTATGCCCTTCATTTTTCTCCTGCCCGATTGCTCTGGTTAGGACTTCCAGTGCTATGCTGAATAGGAATGGTGACCAGTGGGCACCCTTATCTTGTTCCAGCACTTTCAAGTTTTCCCCATTCAGTATGACATTGGCTGTGGGTTTGTCACATATGGATAAATTTGAGATATGTTCCCTTTATGCCTAGTTTGTTAAAGATTTTTATCATGAAAGTGCAAGCTAACATAAGAAAGGATACAATAGAACATGAAGAAATGAAAAATTCACCTAGGGGATTTTAAAATATAGCAGAAAACTTCAACAACATGCTAAACAAAGCAAGAGAATGAATCTCAGAGCTTAAAGATAAGGCTCATGAACAAAACTAGTCAGTTAAAGATGCAGAATAAAGAATAAAGAAGAAAGACAATCTGCAAATACTGCAAAAACCTCTAAGCTCACAAACTAGAAAACATAGAGGAAATAGATAAATTCCTGGAAACACAACTTCCCAAGCCTATGTCAGGAAAAAAACCAGAAACTCCGAACAGAAATTATCTTTATATCTTTATTTATCATGACAATCCTATAACAGTTTTGTTTCCATTTTATAGCTGAGGAAAGGAAGACTCAGAGTTGGGAAAGGGCTGCTACTTGGATTTTCTGACAGCTGAAATGCATCCGGAGCTAAAGGTTAATGGTATAGGCAGTTGCTCTTAGTGCCTTTTCAAATCCCTCATCATCCTCTGTATCCCTTACTCTATTCACCACTATCCAACAAAACATTTAGTGTCTACCTAGCCCTACTTCTACTCACTTTCTACTATTTATGTGTTTTGATGTGTGGGCTCAGGAATATTGAGTACTTACCATAGGGCAAATATTGTTCTATATGCTTGGGATCTATCTTTGAATAAACAGGACGAAGGTCCTTGACCTACTAGAGCTTACATTGTAGTAGAAGAGAGATACTAATACATGAATGGAAGGTAATAAAAAGTGACATAGTATTAAATAAGGAAGTCCACGTAGATCTCATGAAAAAGATGATATTTAAACCAGTGGTTCTCAACCTTCCTAATGACGCGACCCACAGGTTGAGAACCACTGGTTTAACCAAAGACTTGAAGGAAGTGAAGGAATAACTGAGATTGCCTGGGGGAAGAGCATTCCAGGCAGAGAAAAGAGCCAGTGCAAAGACCCTGGACAGAGAATTCTTGGCATGTTTGGGGAACAGCAAGGAGTGACTGAAGTGGAGTGAGCAAGGAGAAGAAAAGGTGAGGCCAGAGAGGTAATGTGGGAGGCTGGGACGTTTGTGACACTGCAGTCTAGTAGAAGGATTCTGGTTTTCCCTCTGAGATGAGAAACATTGGATGGTCGTAAAGAAAAAGGTAATAGATAATAGATGACATAGATTTTTGAAGGCTCATTCTGGTTGCTGTGGGGCAAGTGTGGACACAGGAAGAAGCATTAGGAAGCTCCTGCGGTAATCTAAGCGAGGGATGATGGCGACTTAGCACAGAGTGGCAAAAATAATCATGTTCTGGATAAAATTTGAAAGTAAAGCCAACAGATGACCTGATGTATTTGATGTAGCATGTGAGAGAAAGAGAAGAGTTAAAATTAAGGTTTTTGACTTGAGCAAATTGAAAGATGGCTCTGTCATTAGTTAAGATGGGGGGAAAAGGGAAAGTAACTAGGGATTTTTAGCGAGAAAGATTAGGATTTCAGTTTGGTCAGTGTGGGTTATGGAACATCTTATAGACATCCAGGCTGAAATGCTTTTCTTTAATTTTTTTTCTATTTTTCAGATTAATTTGAGGGTACAAAGAATTAGGATACAATGTTTGCATTTGTTAGGTAGAGTCCCTCTTATAATTATGTCCTGCCCCCAAGAGGTGTGCCATATACCCAAACATGCCCATTGAATGCCCATTAAGTGGGTGGGAGCACATCCTTCCCCCTTTCTCCTCCCCTCTCCCGCTCCCTTGTTCCCCTGCCCCCATCTTAGTTTTTCTTTTCTGTGGGCATGTATTAAATTGTCTACTGGCTTCATATTAGTATTGAGGGCATTGAATTCTAGCTTCTCCATTCTTGTGTTATTTTACTGAGAAGATTGTGTTTCAGCTCTATCTAGGTTAATACAAAAGATGTAAAGTCTCCATCTTTATTACGGCTGAATAGTATTCCATAGTATACATATACCATAGCTTGTTAATCCATTCCTGGGTTGGTGGGCATTGACGTTGTTTCCACATTTTGGCAATTGTGAATTGAGCTGTGATAAACAGCAGGCTGAAATGTCGAGTAGGGAACAGGAAATATGAGGTTGTAGTTTGAGAAAGAGGTATGAAATGGAGATATAACTTTGGGATTTCTTGGCAATTTAGATGGTATTTAATGCTATGGGACTGGATGAGATCACCAAGGAAGTGGGTATAGACAGAGAAGAGGACCAAGAACTCCAAAGTAAAATGTTGGGGAGAAAACGAACAAGCAAAAAAGAGTGACGGAAAAACCACTAAAGCAAGAGGCAAAAAATCAAAAAAGCTTTTTGGTTTTGGAAACCAGGTGAAGTCATCAGACAGAGTGAGGGATCAACTGTGCTTATAGTATAAAAATTAGGGTAAATCAGGCAAGACAAGAATTGAGAATTGACCACTGGATTTAATGAGAAGGTCAATGGTATCCTTGAAAAGAACAGGTTTTTCTTGGAGTGGTGGGAATAAAAACCTATTTGGAGCACATTTAAGAAAGTATAGAAGAAGAGGAATTGTAGCTTTGAGCTCAGCGTGCAGACAGATTTCTGGAAGTTCTGCTTCAAAAGGGGCTGGGAAATAGGACAGAAACTGCGAGGTGAGCTGAAAACAAAGTGTTGGCATGTTTGCATGCGGATTGAAACGAAATAGTAAAGAATGAGAGTTGGTGAGGTGAGCGATGGAAGAATGGGGTAACGTGAGTAAGAAAGAGAAGATGGGATCTAATGCACCAATGGCAAGACTGGTTTTAGACGAGATCAGGGGTCGGTGATCTGTGGTAACAAGAGGGAAGGCAGAACATATGGAGATATATTGGTAAGTGGGTAGACAGGTGAGGAGATTCTTTGGAAGTTCTTTTCTGATTGCTCCAATTTTCTCAGGGAAATTGGAGGCCAAGAATCAGCTGAGAGTGAGGATGGATGGGGGGAAGTGATAGGGAGTGAGGAGAGGGAAGGTATGAGATAGCTTTCACTGGGAGAGTGGATGAACTAGAGATGATTGGTATAATTGCCTGGCAGTTTTAAAGGCTTTCTTGAGTGTGGTGGGGATGAATTTCAAGTGAAACCAGCTAGCTTGGTTGTGTGTGTGTGTGTGCATGCACGTGTTTGGGTGTGTTTTCCAAACCACGTGCAGTTCCATGGCTGCAAACCATAGGAGGTATAGCGTGTTGGATTTACCCAGAATGACAGTTTTATCAAACTGAGAGAAGGGTAAGGGGAAAAGGGATATATATGCATGGGCATGATTATAACGACTGACCATGGATTTAAGTTGGGGAAGGAGGGTGGACCTCAAGGGGGGTGAAGGACGGGGGCTAAGGGACAGCACAGGGTCAGTGGATGGAGGTCCAAGGGAGTAAGACGATAGAAGTAGGTTAGCAAGATAGGATGTAGAGATCGGAAAGTGAATAAAGACAAGGTCATAATGTTGTCAAAGAGTAGCTGAGATAGCGTGGAGGGCAAAATCATTGTAGGAGTGAAGTCCAAGAAAATGAAAGGCAGAGTGGGGATGGATTACATACAAGTATATGGAAAGAAATTAACGCAGGAATAGCATAGGAGGGAGTGACAGTGAAACAGGAGCAAAAACCTAGGCAAATAAGGTAGGATGAATTTGGGGCTGGTAGTTAAAGGCAACAATGTGGGATGGTATGTGCTGGTACCTGATGCCATGGGGTTCAGGGCTGGGGGCCTTAGTGAGGAGGAAGGAAGAATCTGAAAGAATGAAAAACACAGATAACTAGCCCACTTCAGGCTCAGCAGTATGAGGGCTTTGGGAGCAAAGATGCCACCTTCTGTGAAGGTGGTGGGGGAAGCAGTGCTTTTAGAGAAAATCTGGTTTTGTGAAGTGCGTATCCCGAGGGTAGGCTGAAGATACAGGATGTTTCTTTGATCATGGGCAGTGAATTACTGCGGGGATGGTGGAAGGATTTCAGAAGTTTGGGAGGGGTAGAAGGGGATGGGATAGGAGTAAAAAGAACTGGGTAAGGATTAGCGTGAAGGCTGACCCAGAGGTCTAAGTATTCTTAGACGATTGCCACAGGCTGTTATAAAGAGATAATTTAATGTAGATAGCAGTGGTGTGTAGTGATGGTGTGTGTATTGATGGGCAGGAAGGGGCAGATTTGGGGAGGGGTTCTCTTCACCTTTAAGGAGGTGTGGTCTCCGAGCGTGGGCCTCCTCACATTACCACAAACACTATTCTTCGCTAATGGAATTAACTTACTGATTCTCTGGGTGATGTGCATTTGACAAGGGCCTTGTGAAGATAATGATACAGACTTCCTATGAACTGTGCAAAGTTCTATGGTGGAAGTCACTGCAGTGTTCTGGAAAGTTTGGTTGTGGGCAGTGATCAGGCTTAGGTGAGAGCCAGGGTTTGACCAGCATCCTGGGGTGCTGCATCTAGTCTTAGAAGGAACATTCCTTTCATCCCTGGGAGGCTCAGGATGGCTCAGCTGGGGGGCAGAAGCAGATTAGATACCCTGAAGATGTGGGCGGCACCAGCCAATACTTTTAGCTTCCTTTTTCTTTTGCAACTCATAATGTTGCTTTGTTTACCTGGGAAACAAGAGCAGTTGCCAACCAAACCCACACACCATTTTCTTCCCAGGTCTGTTCTGTGATTAGTGGGTGATTCCCCAGAAGTGGGGTACTTGGGAAGCAGCCATTTCCCAACTGCTGGCATTTGCTCAGGACCCTGGGCCTGGCAACACCATGCTGCTGGAGACGACTCATGCCCGTCAGGGGGATAAAACCGCCCAAGGAAGGGGCTGAGAAGGGCAAAAATCTCTTTTCTGCCACCATCTGGCACCAACTGGCACTGAGGTTCAAATGACATTCAGGACCAGCCCCAGGTCTTCTGCCCTAAACAGACAAGCACTGGTCAATAACACTTTAACCATAATAATGCTGTTAGGACAATGGGACAAATTGCTTTTACCAATGCTGAGGTCAAGGGAAACTGCAGTCTGGTGGGCCCCTGTAAAAGCTGGCTCAGAAAAGCTGCTTCTGCTGCCCCAGCTTGGCTGGCTCACTGCTCACCACCATAGGATGGCCCTGTGGCCTGGTGCCCGGCCCAAGTAACGTTTAGATTCTGGTCAGTGAGAACACAGTAGGCCTCCCATTCTTTTAAAATTGCTAAAACAAATAGGTGTTTTAGACCCCAGGCAGCTTTTGTATATGTAGATGAGTATTTTTTGTCTCTTAAAAACAAACAAACAAAAAAACAGGTAGAAGGAACACAGTCCTTGGCTGTAAATTGCTATCCATTGCCTCTGAAAAGCACCTTCAGAGGTAGAACCAGGAGAGAAAACACAGCCCTTAGGAGCCTAGATGGCCGTCACAGCCCTAATTTGTTAGCAGCTGCTCTGATGGGCAGAACCCAGGTTAGTGACTTCTTGGCTACTGTCTGGAGAATCCTTATGCCTCTCTGGCCTTCTGGGGTTTGTGGACGCTTTCTTCACTCTGTACCTGCCCAAGGCTCATGTTCATGAAGTTATTAAAGATGTGAATGGGGCCTGAACAGTGAGACCTGCTATAAAGTACTGTAAAATTGGATTCGGGTAAAAGCTGAGGCTGGGAGTAGCAGTTTGGAGTCTTGAGTCACCCAGTAGCCGGACACCTGGTTTGATTGCGTTAATATGTTGACAGTGTTGTCTGTCATTCAATAATAACTTGTAGCATAAAGACAAACAACTGGTCTGTATAAAGACGGTCCCTGACTTATGGTGGTTCAACTTAACATCGTTTGGCTTTATCATGGGTTCATTGGAATATTAAATGTATTCTCAACTAAATGATATTTTCATCTTTTGCTGGGTTTATTGGGACATACCCCATCCTAAGCCACGGAGTGTCTGTACTATGTTAATGGAAGCACCTAGCATATCCATTTAAATGGAGGGACATAACAACAGTATAGTGTCAGAAGCTCAGGGGGATTCATTCAGATATAGACTGTAGTAATCGGAAAAGCCTATAAAAGTTCTTTTTTTCCTCTTTCCTTTCTCTTTCAGCCATCTTTGAGTGAATGAGGTTCATGGTTTTAAAATGGAGTCGTGATTCAGAAGGTTTACTTTAGAATCTCAGGGAATTGGACTAAACAATTCCATACCAATTTTCTGAGGATTTTTCAATCATACTTAATGCCGAGTTATAAAACAGATGTTGGCAAGTCTAACAATTTTTTAAACTCTAGGATAAAAAGCATTGAAGTAGGTCATGCCAGAAACCCACTACAAGTATCCCTGCCTCTAACAGTGGGGTCATTTTCTTACCTTCTCTTATTTTCGGCTTCTAGGATGTCTGTTGGAGCACCCCAATGTACATGTGGTTCCCAAGGCTTACAGACACTGATTTACCAGTGAGGCCCCACAAGAAAGGGGTCGGATGTTCTGTTTATTTTTTCCTACCTTTAGTTCTCTTTTGTCCATCTCTTAGATGTTGCAGATTTTTTTCCGGCAGGAGACTGCAGAATCTGCTGTCCAAGGAAGGCTGCTATGTAGAGAGCACCTTCTGAATCGGAAGCCTTTCTGTTAGGAGCCGAGCCAAGCTAACAGAGTGCTTCGCTGCACCAATACGCTTTCTTCTCAGCCACCACCCGTGTGATTTAGTCTGGCATTATCCCATTTGGAATGAAAAGGATGGTTTCTGATTGGCTCGAATGAGTTCCTTTATTCCTTTCTTTGTCGGAAGTCACAATCGCCATGTTCTGGAATGTTAGCACTGTGTTGGGTAAAGCTGTAATACGATTCTAGAACTCAAGGAGCTGTTTCAGTCCGGAAGTCAGTAGCATTTCTTACAGGAAAGACTCAACTTTTCCCTTATTGTAACTGTTCCCTTACCCTGCACTGGAATTGCTTATTCAACTGTTATGTAAGTCACTTGTGTCCTGTTACTCCTCTGGTGTTTCCTGTGACTAGGGCATTTTTATGAGTTCAAGAAGGTTTGATACATAAACAGAGGAATGAAAATAATAGTTCGGCTCTTCCTGACCCTGAGTTAGGACCAACTGTGAAGAATGCTGTACCTTTTCATCCCTCTATTAAAGAAGGAGGGTGAAGGTAGAGGTAGGGAGAGTTGCGGAAGGGTGCAGTATGAAATATACACACACTACTAACAGTAAATACAGATTAACAAACCTTATCATGGTTTAATTTTGCTTCTGGCTGCTTCCTGCCCCGCCACCTTGATTTCCCTCCCTGCTTTTTTGTCTACAGAATATGAGAGGGGGAACACAGGAAGACTAAATAAAGTTATCATCTCATTCCAATAGCACTGGAGTTGTCTTTCTCATCATTTGTCAGGTCGATTTACACTTTAAATATCTAAACTGTGTTAACAGTGCGCATAAAAATAAGTCCATGAAGGCAAAGTGGAAAAGTACTAAATACTTAAAAAAATAAATTGGAAAAAACCTTTCCAATGATAACCTGTTTTTTTTGTTTGGGGAGGTGGTCTGACATAATCGGAGGACCATGTGTCCGTTAGGATGAGAATGCAATCCAATAAGAATACTGATTACGAAATCTAATGCCCGGCCTGGGACTGGAGCTGAGAGGACGGGCCAGAGACTGCATGGTGTGTGTGATTCTGCATCAGTGCCACTGCTTCCGGGTAGAGCTGCGCTTCAGCTGATGCCTTGCTTTGGAGCCTTTGAACTCTCTTAGTTACCAGTGCTTCTAAATGGTAGTCACAGGACTTGGAACACAAATAAAAATGATAGAACATGGCGTAGGAATAATTTTTAGCTGATTTTGCAATTTTGAGCAGAGAAATTAGTCCTTAAAAAACATTTTTATGGTCCAAAGAGGGAGACTGAGTAATGAAAGCTGTCCATTTTAGAATCTGGGGTTCCTGCTCAGATCCTCCCTAAACCACGCCTTGCCAGGGCTTGCCTGGGTGAGAGGCAGAGTAAATGGGACCTCAGTTCCTGGTGAGTGACTTTTGACTCTCCTGTCGTATAGTTTTCCCTCTGAAAATACTAAAGGGAGGGCACATTTAGAAGTGATATCATGGGAGAGGGCTACTCTTAAATTCTAATTTAGGCCGTGTAAATTTTCAATGAAGAAAATCCTGAATTAAGTTTCAAACCTTTGGGAAGACTTCAGATCACCTATTTGGCAGGAGGTGCTATTATTACCTCAATAAAAACCATCTTATTTTGGCAAACTTTTTGGATACTTGTTAAAAAATGACAGCTTAAATTTTAAGTGTTGGAATTAACATTTGAGGCCTGACCACACACACACACACACACACAAAGTTCTCTTTTCCCACAAATGTATACAGATTCCTTTTTCCTAGGACTTTGCCGACATGAGCAGGCTCTCTTTTCCAGGTGGCAATATTTCCTTACCCTGTACTTTTATTTTGAATGATATGGGTTTTCTTCCTGAATCTGCCAAGTGGAATTTGTGAGGTTTATGTGTTTCAGACCTACAGTTTCTTGCGTGATCTTACATATTTTATTTCCCATTAGTGTGTTTAGAAAAGCCATAAAAATAGGAAAGAATATTTTGGTACAATGATAAAATCATTATCGGGATTACTGGAGGTGAGTTGAAATTACTCAGTCAGCTGTGTCCTTTCTACACATCCACAGTTTTTCTTCATCTTTGCACTCTTAGAAATTTCAACTGAAGATAATTGTTCTCCAGCAAAGGTCTTTATACATTACAAGGCTTTAAGAACCTTTTCCATTAAGCTCTTTAAAAGATCAAATAAAGCATTTTATCACCTTACCTGGTTCTAGTTGAAACAAAGTCTTATTTTAATTTGGGTCGTCTTCTTTAGAAAAAGAAACAGGACACATTTGATTTTTATATAGAATAAACTTTTTTATTATAGACTTGGATCAAAAATAAAAGTTTTTATGTACATGTGACATATAGTGCAAATGAAAGGCTTTTAAATACCATGGGTGGACATGTTGTTGGAAACAAAAGGAGATGAATGACGGGGGTTAGGATGGTCTTCCTGGAACTGCAGGAGGGGCTCGCCTAGTGAAAACAAAACAAAACAAAATAACAAAAAAGAAAAACACAGATGCAGAGGAAGAAAACAATATTATAAATTATAAAACAAATTCAAATAAGAGCATGCAAAAAAATTTCACAAAAGTCAAGTTCAAATCAGACCAAACCAAACCAAACAAAACCCAGAACGACACATGCAGACATGCAGGGGCAATGAAAGAACGTCACATGGCAAGTTAGCAATTCCTGGGACTTTTCCTGGCCACCAGCAGTCAGTATGCTGGGTAGGAGCCATTTGAGGCCGTTCAAAGGTTTTTACTCTTTTGTACCATGGAATGATAAATCGGTGCAATCTTATTCAGGAGAACTGGGAATAGTTCCAGAGCCAAATGCCTTTGTAACTTAGATATTTGATTCCCAATCCTGATTTTGTGACATTCAATTATTTCCAAGGATTTCAATGGGTGTTGTGAAATTTCCATAGGAGAGGTGGGGGGGGGGGATTTGATACAGAAATATAGCAGGTGAATGTTTTTAAGTAAGGGGAATTAGAAGGTGTCATGAGATGAAATGAGGAATGTAATCACAGAGTCAGAGGTAGGTCTCAGAGAAAAGGATTTGGAAGTAACAATTTGCTCCAGGTGACTAGTCATGATGTGGATTCAGGCCTAGAGAAACTAAGAGGCTAGTCTGGTTCACGGTGACCCCAGGATTTTGTAGGATTCTCTCTATCTTAGGGCTAGGTGCAACTGAAATTCTGATTTATTCTGCCGTGGGTCCAGGGTAAATGAAATCTGGTCTGCTGGATCTTTCTCCACATCCCTGGCCTGGCTGAAATTTTATCAGACCCACAGATTGTGAAATAAAGGTCCAGAGTTGTGCTTTATTTTGACATCAGTTTCTTGGTGTTTGCCAGGAAGATGATTTGCAGCTGAAGAAGACAGAACAACAGACTATATGTTGCAATGCATGGCTTGGGAAGCAGGCATACAGCAGGCCAAATAAAGCCTTGCCACTGGTTTCCAGTAGAAGTCTACACTTTAATTTCCTCTTTCTAACCAGATCAATAATGAATTCCACATTACAGCAAGCCACAGAACTGTGAGGTGGTCTCCATGCCCTATTCTCTCTGGTTCCTCATTCAGGTGTCCAAAAACATACTCACTTCCATCTTATTCCTGCAACACTTCAGTGAGTGGAGCAATGAAGTCTATAAAAAACAGAAACAAACACTTCTTTTTCATCTTCCATGAGATGTCACTGGAGCCAAACTGACCGGGCTATTTCTGAGCAGTGGTAAAAAATGATCTTACCTTCCCCAAAGTCCAAGTTCAATTTTTCTTCAGTCCAATTTAAGCTGGCTGCACTAAGGAGAGCTCCCATCCATTTAAATTATGAAGGACTCCTTATTGGTACCTAACCTTTCAACTGGGGGTTGGGGGTAGGGGAAGAGGTTCTGCAAACCTTTGGCTTTAGAGATCTAGGTAATGGGTATCCCTGGCATTTTCATGAAGAAAGCGTAATTAAATTTCTGTCAGGCTCAATGAGATTTATCACCTGTCCAGCAAACAGCAACTATTTTTGAGTTCTGAAGGGGCTTTAGAACACTTTAATTACCTCAGCAGGGTGGGGAGGTGAGCCATTAAACTGAACAGCAAGGCCACAGGGCTGAAGGGACATTCTGTTAGCACACACCGAAACACTTTCCTGTCTGAGGTAGTCTGGTGTTCTAATCCAGAAACAGGAGCAGAAACTTTGTCTTGGGATGTATTTTCACTGACGGCTAGAATGTTCACTTCAAACATCAGGGCGACATTTGTCTCCCCTCCCCCCGAGACGGTTCCTTTCTTTCCATCTTCACTTACCCTGCATCTAACCTTCCTCTCAAGGCCACAAAAGTGTGGCAAAGGATGAGACTATTCAGTGGGTCAGAGTCAACTGTCACGGATCTGGGGAGTTGGGGGTTTTGCTATTTCTTTTCCATAATTTTCTCTATTACCTACTTAGGGCTGAAGTGCTGTGCTTATAGAGAAGGGCAGAGAATATCTGGGCTTTTTACAGAGCTTCAAAAGCACCTCATGCTGTTGCTTCCCCCAGTCTGAGTGCTGGAGAACTGAACTGGAATACTGAGTTCCTAACAAATTTTAAAGCTTATCATACTAGTATTCACCTTATATAAGCCATTTTGCCTAAGGGAGATCATAATTTCAGGTTATTTTTTTTTAATCTTTCTGAAAAATAACTTCATAGCAGAGTTGCTTGGCCAAAATAATAAGGGAAGGAGATTGAAAAAACTGTATGTGGAATATGGACATAATTCATATGCAAAATACTCAATTACTAACACGAATAGTGAATTGCCCATGTTATGGATCTACCTCAATGCTGCAGTTGGGTCTTATGAGGACATTCCTCTGGTGAGATTCCTGAAATGTCATCTTATAGCTTTTACTGGCTCAACCCTGTAATCCTAGCACACTGGGAGGCTGAGGCAGGTGGATCACCTGAACTCAGGAGTTTGAGACCAGCCTGAGCAAAAGGAAGACCCCATCTCTACTAAAAATAGAGAAACTGGCCAAGCATCATGGTGGATGCCTATAGTCCCAGCTACTTAGGACGCTGAGGCAAGAGAATCTCTTAAACCCCTGAGTTTGAGGTTGCTTTGGGCTGTCCCCATGGCATTCTACTCAGGGCAACAGAGTTTGACTCCATCTAAAAACCAACAAATAAGCAAAACCTCACAGAACATTTTCTGCTTGCTTTTCTTTCCCATCATTCGGTGAACGAGGCGTCCCTGAGCAGTGGGTGAGCCTGAAGCTGAGAAAAGGGAGAAAAGAAAGGCAATAGGTGTTGTGTTCTTCTAAATTCTTTTCTGATGACCTTTAATTTTAAATCAACCTGGATCCCTTGCTTCAAATAACCTCATGGGAGTGATGTAATTAATTGAGAAGAGCTCTTGTTTTAGAGAGTCAGAAAGAAACAGTAAGGTAGAGAATTATCTGAACCCTACACCAGCCTCACTGAGACCTGCAGCATCTATGTCTCCAATCTGCTTCCTTCTGTTCCTGTGTGACCTTCCTCCGTGGGACTCAGACACCACTGCGACAAAGCACCAGAGCTCCACGAGGGGTGTCCTAAACTGGGAGTTCCTTTTGCTCCCATATTTATTTATCAACCAACTCTTTGTTTATGACAGTCTGTGTCAGGATAATCACACTCAATGGCTTTTCCTCCAGCTTAAAACTCCGAAGCCTTGTTCCCTAAGGCATGTGCCTCAGAAGCCCAGTCCTGTGAGATGCTCTATGAATAAAGCTTCTATGGCCAAGTAAGTCTGTCCTTCTCTTAGAGATTCACAATGCGATCTGATTTTAAGGCTTCTGTAAATTCTTTCAGCAAAGAAACGTGCAATTTTTAGTCATCACGTCCCAAGTATATTCGTCCAAATGCTTGGTGTATGTGTATAAAAAACTTGTTAAGATATCATGGAGTGCGCTTTGGGAAACTTTGAATTAAGGTTGTAGTTTTAGTTAATATCTCTTACACTTATTCTAATACCGAGTAAAGGATTTGAAAAGTGGCAATGGCAGGTGTGTGCTGAAGTAGTTGGAAGCTAGGTCTGAGGTCAATGGAACCCAAAGACCAGATAGGTTTCTCAATAGGAGATCATAAAGTTTCCAGCAGACAAACAAACATTTTGAAAACAAATCGAACAGATATTTACACTGATGTCACAACTGATAAGACACAAAAGGAAAACTGCTAAATCGTTACAATAAAGTCTTTTGCTTTTGGCAATTTTTCTTAGAAATTATTCTCTATGTTAATTATTATTAACATACTTTAGAATCATACCGTCAAAACAAAACACAAATGGACAGCATGATTCTCATCCTAAATCTGCCTTCCTCTAAGAAGCTTCCTTTGAAGGTCTGAATACTCCACACATGGAAAATATATAGATATGAGAAAGAAATTACAGCAGGAAAAGGCGAATCAACACAACAGTCTGTCCAGGTCAGCCTTTCACAAGGAGCATGTCCCGATCACAGAGGAAAATGAAACCAGTGTTTTTCTCTGTCTCTTCTCGTCTTATGCCTCTGGATGGCCCAATCTGGAACTAGGTGTCTGGACAAGAGACCTATCACTGAAGTTCTCACAATGGAGAGTCTCTATTCTCTGGAAACTCAGGACAGGGATGTATGTAACTACTGGACACTTTTAATGCTGGGGAGGTTGAAAGGAGTAAATTCTCCACTCTACACCCAATGAACAGATAAGGGAGGCCTTAGAAGTTCAATTATTTGCTGTTGAGAAATGCCTCTGTAGGCCTGATATTTGGGCAGAACATCTTTCCTCCTTCTACTTCCCCGGGTTTCCATGAATACTTCTTTTTCAATGGCAAAATGTCATGATGCCCCTCAGCAAGTGTCACATCATACCCCCAGCTATCCGAGATTTGTCTCCTTCTTCAATCTATTCCAATAATGACTTCAAATCCAGAATAAAATGTTTCCCACTCTCTTGCCTTTGGTTTCTCCAACTGGCTCCCTTTAAGAAACTCATCTTCTCCCAAATGAATGACAGAAATGCAAAATGCTATTATCCGTGACTTTGGTAGTATTCGACCAATTTGATCAAAAGATTATATTTAGAAGTCTCAGGTATTACGGAAATGCACACAACATGATTCAAATATATCCAAGAATGAGGAAAGGGGGGGTGTCCTTCAAATGTTATAATTTATTTCAGGTTCGGAAATACAGCTTCACATTTTCACAATAGGTACATATGACCTTCAAGAATGATACAGGCTTTAGGAATTTGCTTCAAAAATTCCATCCATAGAGTCCATATATCAGCATTAAGTAATCCTGAAAGTGCCACGAAGACAGTGGAAAGTAGTCTGGCTCAAATTAATTAAAGAATTAACATAAAAGATGAGATTTTGCTTCTATACACTACTTCATAAAAAAGCAAAAGAAGAATTTGACTTTAAAAAGAGAGAAAAAAGGAGGAGACTTCCGACTTGGGTCTTCCCCTTTGCCAGAAGCTCTGCTGCTTTTTTACTCCTTCTGTATTCCTTTCTGTCTAATAAAATCCTATCTTACCACTGGAAGAAAAAAAGGGAGGGAGAGAAACAGACAAGCAAGCAAAACAAAGGCTGCACATACGAAATAAAGCACAGTCAAGTAACGGTAGAATGTCTGATTGGGAGACATAATTTTTAACAAACTGGCAGAAGAGAACGCAAGAGATTAGACAGCAACTTTCCCCCCATCATTTTAAAACATTACATAGTGAGCAAAATTTAAGGAATTCAAGGGTTAAAATTAAAAAAGAAGTTAAGCTGAGCCATGTGAGAAACCTCCAGAGAGGAGAGAAGTCTCACCAATATACCAGCATGAACAAGTCTTCAGTCAAACAGGAGACTCTTCCTTGAGTTTCTCTCTTGCTCTCACACATCCACACATTCTTACACACACACACACACACACACACACACACACAATAGCAATGCATATACTACATATGTCAAAAATATTCTTAAAGTTTCACATACAGAGCACCACAAAATTTTAACCACACTAAACAGACAGGATGACTAAAATTATCTAGAAGACACATTTGCGCTTTTTAGAAATAATTGAATGATTTGGTGAACGACTAATAGCTTCTCTGAAAATCACTGACCTTCATTCATGTTCAGCTCAGAGCTAGCAGTTTTCTAGGTGGAGTGATATGAAACTCAGGGCTTGGGTCTCATATGTTTTCTTCTTTCACTGAGTTCAACAGTTCCAAGACCTACTATTTAAAAGGCTTTCTTCTTAATTCTAAGGAGATTCTTGTTAGTTTTAAGTAATTATAACGTTTGACAAATGAAAAACGCTTACCTGAAAAAGTGGACGACCTGCCTCCAAGGTGTTAAGTAACTTCTCCCCTACCTTTTTAGTAAATTTACTCAGAAAAAACCCACTATGTCTATTATGTTGCTGTATCCTATTTTATTTTTTTTACATTTGCCATAGAGAAAAAAAAAATGACTGTGTAGATCAATGTAGCTTTTTAAAAGATTTAGTTCAGCAACCCAAAAATAACAATTCTCATTAGGCATCTTAAAGATAGTTCTCCAGTTCTTTCACTTCTTATCAACTGATGTTACCAAAGGCAATTCCTACTTAGGTAGCAGGGCTGTGGATTTAGATGCAAATGTCTGTAGATATTACCATGTTGTCATGGTACTTATGAGCTTGGTACCTCTGAGAATGGCTATAATCTGGAGTTAGAAAATGTTATATACCTCATGTATGTTATGAGAAATGAACAACTGTTAACACATGTTATGGCAGATCAGCCAAAGCTATATCTTGAATTAGCACAGTTCAAAAAATATATTCATATCCACATATACTAAGCACGTGTATACACATATATTTACAGCCATACATATACACATATATATACACAATGCACATACAATCACATCCATGCTTATGGCATTTTAACAAGTGCTTTTGAAACTACCTACTCAAAGGGACACCAACTACATGTACTTACAGAAACAAACTGTGTGTATACTGTATACACAGAAACACATGCATAGAAAATCTGTTTGTACACAGAAAACATTAACACTTATCACATACTGGTATTAGGTCCCATTTCAAATTTGAGAATTATGGCTACTGTCTATACTAAAAAGTCACACAATTAATCTATGTGACTACTTTTTAATTCTAAGTCCAGAAGGCTTATAGTTACATCACAGGTACTGGTTTCGTTATAATGTTTTGGAATAGACCGCGTCTGTATCTGCACAAGTAGGAAATTTGCTAATAAGCAGATCCTGTCGCTCTTCTGTGTTGAAAATACAGCTAAAAGCAATATTTAGAAGAGGAAGTCACCTTGGTTGACGATTTTTAGAAATGCTATACACCTGTTCTAAATCAATGCTATTTTAATACTCTGTTCATAATCGAGTAAGTGGTTATTCCAGTGAGTCGATAGGCATGCAAAATTTAGCATGTGACAAGAAAACTAGATTGACCTATCAAATAAACATACACATTGGGTCTTCCTCAATCCTAAAAGACACTGAACTTGTATTATGCTAGACATGGTAGAGCTACGTTACGTTAAAGGTTGGAAATGGGATGGGAAACGGGAAGCTCTTTAGGCTGCCTTCCCATCTTAAGGCCTCCTGTACATGCTGCACTTACAGCTTTCCTAGAGCTCCAGACTTAGTGCACCTTGGCATCTCCTTTTAGCAGGATAGAAACCCTTTGGGAAATGGAATTCATACGGATAATATGACATAATGATGCAGCAAACTGAAAATATTCTCCAATGTGACTGTTGAAGAAATTCCAGGGTAGGCTGGGTTCTGTTAGAAATAACTTAGGAGGGAGAAAGAACAAAAACGTATCCACAGAGGGAGACAACTTGGGACAACGCCACTGTGGGACCATAGTCTAAAGCAAAAGCCAAAGATGACAAATGCCATTGTTTATTACTGCCTAAGATCAGTGGAAAGAAACTTGGGAAAAATACCCAGTTTTTTTCTGACATGGTCTGTGCTGATCTAAGAACACACCAGTGGTTATCCACAATATTTTCCTTTAACAGAAGGAAATTTTTGAAATACAGCAAAACTCAAAACCACATTTAGCTCAGAGCCAAACCCTGAAATATATAATCTTCTAGCTGCCTATTTTAGAGAATTCAAAGGAAGAAGCAAAGGGAATCCTAAAAAGAGAAACTGTTAAGAAAAGATCTCACTGCAGATTATTTGTTTTTCAATGGATTTTTGCCTAATATTTTTCCATTTAGCTGAGACACTATTTTTAAAAACACAGTATGTATCTGGCACATTGGTTCCATTTACAGACAGTTAACTTTTTTCCAATGGAAAAAAAATAAGGTATGAGAGGACTTAGAATGGTGTTCTTTATAAAGTCATGTACAACTTTAAAAACAGGAATGCCCTTTTTGTAAAGCTTACATTCTCTCATTTTTTCCAGTTGTAAGGGGGCTAGCTGTAACCCTTTAGATTAAGTTCAATACACTACCTTACAACATGGCAAGTTCTCTTTTAATAATGGTTACAACTTCTTATATTTTACGAGTGTCTGCTTTGGGTATAAACTACACAGGAAATTAAAGTTAAGTTAACATACAAATCATGTTTGCTACTTTCAAAGGGAGACATTTCAGTTGTTGAAACCTGATTTACTTCTGTAGAATATGAAATAGTGTCATGGGACGCCACCATTCAGTGAATACTTGCTCTGCTGTCTGGGATCAGTTAGCAGACAAAATTCCGATTGGCTTCTGGCTGTTTCCTACAGGCTAATCATCTGGTCCTTTTCCGTAGTCCAAAAGCTAGCCTTGAGACTGAACTATGAACCCCTGGACTAAACCTATCTTGTGAATTTTAAGAAGTCACAAAAACTGCAAATTTGCTTTATATCCCAATGTTTCAATACCATTTTCTGGAGTAAGTCACCTGGACAGGGAGTCAGAAATAGTACAATTGTATAAGTGGGAGCTTTTCCTTAAACGACAGCATCTTCTACTGACTTATCATTTCAGGTACCATTCTTTAAATGTCACTATCCCATAGCAAGTCTCAAGGTTTAGTAAGAAAGCCTAGCATGAATAGAAAGTTACACTATACCCGTTTAAAAGGTAGGATAAATTCTTACATAGAGAATTACACATTAGCATAGAAAGAGGCTTTTTTATCCCCGCTAGCCAAAATAATAATGAAACTGGAGTATCAACATTGAGTTCGCCATGCCAAAAATTAGATAGATTGGGAAAATCAAATATTTTCTCTATCAGTCTTCAACGGGATGGACCAGGAGGTGAATATATAAATCAATAAAGAAATCAGATTTTTCTAGACATTTGTACCAAAGTGATATTTTGCTTCTTCCTGGAACTCTGAAGTGGGCCAAATCTATTGACTGATTAACACAAAACAAGCTTTCATTCGCTGATACACGTGCTTCGAGCATGAAGCAAAACCCACTGGCATGAGGAGAAGCTCTCGAGAGCAAACGATGCAGACTTTTCCTTTGCAAGCTACCTTATGCTGCTGGAAAAGTTTTATTCTTAAGGAATCCTACTTTTAAAAAGTCCCTTCCTAGCAGTCTTAGGAAATAAAGAGTAAGGAAAGAGGAACTACATACATCATCATGGAGTATTAATAATAGACAACAGAATTACTGTCATCCTAAACGGAGTGTGGGAAAAGAAATATGGATAGCTTAGGTCTAAGCCCACTGTCTCATATCTGTGAAGAATTATATTTAATGAGCTACCTGGCAGATAGCCTGGAAAACTTGTTCAAAGAAATTTCAAATATATGCCAGGGTAGGCCAATGGTCCCCCAAATATAGGGCTGCTATGCAAACCTACCTTGGTCAGTGCAACATATCAAGCTTCTAGGGTCAGCAGTTTTTAAGAATCAAACCCCAAAGGTCTGACATACCATGAGCAATGAAGGTGAATGATGAATGCATTAGTAAAACTGGTTACTTGCCTACTGATGTCCACACATGCGACTACTCATGATTTACTGCAACAGTTACCAAATATGCTGCGTTTGCATAATTCATTAGTGATTAATTGCCATGCCAGACACTTCGTTTAGTCTAACAGGGAAGATTCTAGTGGACGGATTATAGTGGGACGAGTTGGTGATGGGGGTGGTCTCCGGCTAGAAAGAGAGAAAGAGAAAGGTAAAGAAACAAGTAGAATAGCTGATAGAAAGTTGTCCCGAGAACACTGAGAAAGCCATCACGCACATGCTCATGCACACACAGGCCAGCAGGAGTGGTTGCGAACTGTCACGACCTTAACATTGCACGTGGCATTCATTCAGCACTTTTGAACAAAAATTAGGCATTTTTTCATATGCAAATCTTTCTCAAAACTGAATTCATCTCTTCGACTATTAATGAAAATGTGAAATTATTTGAAAACCATCTAAAATACATTACACGTATCTCAGCTAAGAATAGTGCAAGGAACTGGTTATGTTATGACCACTCCAGGAAGTAGCAAGTCTCAGATGATGATGATTTTTGAACTTTTTTTCTCTTTATGTAATTTTCTTCCTCTTTTTCTCTCTGTCAGGATGTTAGTTACCCCTTCTCATCATCCTTAACGGTAGCTTAGCTTTCTCTGACCTGTTTTATATTTGGCTTCTAATTTGCAGGGTCCTAGCAAATCAGAAAATCAAGACTTTTAGCATTCTCAACATGTAAGTGTAAATTGGCCCAGTGGAAGATCTTGAGTAAATTGCATGAGCTCCAGTTCCTGTTTTGGGTCTTAATGATTTTATTATCAGTACAATTGCTTATTTTCTAGTTGATAATGGTGTTTCTGATAGCTGAGTTTAATGACTAGATATACTATAGATCAAGAAATGTTATCATATTTGAACCTTACTTATTATAACCAAGTACTATTATTTATTCCCTGAGCCCCTACATTTATTTCTTAAATGTATTAAGGGTTTGTTTTTGTGTGTGTGTATGTGTTTACTTATAGTATCTTGAGAAGAAATTTTTATGTCCCCTCTAAATTCAACAAATCCTGCAAATTGAAATCTCTCTTTTTGACACAACTCTCTGATTTTTTCAGAATGACTCCTCTATAATTATATTAATAATCACGCCTTGGAGTTTTCTTCTGTATTGTAAACACTAAATTTATCAAATTGAATTGTCCTTTCTCAGATATAAAGAAATTAGAAAAGTTGAAGAAAACATCTACAAAGTGTTGTTTAACAATCACAGAGCTATAAAATAAACTTATGTGATCAAGGGAATATCAAAGCAGAACAGATAATGTTGATTAAGGATGAAACTATTGACCACTTTGGCACAAATTCATAGATATTGGTAGAATTCCTTTTACCTCTTGCACCTGAAAAATATCTACAAGGCTTTAAGGGAAAAAGCATTTTAATTTAGTACCCTATAGTAGCCTCATTATTATTAAGCAGGCATTCAATTATTAAAAGTATAATTGCAGATACTTTTACAGACACACTAATAAAACTAAACCCATCTATATTAGTTTAATTAGGGTAAACAAATAAATTATCTTCCTGCAGAAAGGCTATAGTGACTACCTGAAATGTTCTGGCAATTCTCCACTGGGAAAAATCCTTCCATAATTTCCTTTTTACTTATGGCCATGTAAAAACAGTCTTTTGCAAGGATACTATTCATTTTCATTTGAAATGGCCATGTTTGTTTAACTTATGTCTTGAGTCTTGAACCTGCATAACTTTCTCCTTAGATCAGTGAAGTTTCTGGGAGGTCATGCCCACCTCTAACTTGTTTCATGTGGCGTTTGTTACATGGAATTATGTTTTCATTGCCTTGTGTTCATTTTAAGGAACAGTTCATTCCTCAAGACTCACCTCAGTGAAACCTTCTCTGAGTTACCTTCTGTCCTGATACAGTTGTTTCTAGATAGCATCTCAACATACCTCAATTATTTATTAGTTATTACATTGAATCTAATTACGTTTCCGTGTTTATCTTCATTGATTAGAAACTGTCTGTGTCTTACTCATCATAGTACTGCAATGTCTAGCTCACTGCTTGTCATTTAGTGGTTGGATGACGACTGAATAAATGAAAGTTACTTCTAGAAGCAATAAGGACCTTATGAATACTTATGATATTGATTGGGCTTATAAACACAAAGGCATTAGTGAGTAAATGATGGTCATGGAAAAAAAAAATAGCTAAAGTGACAGATAAGATTGAGACCTATAAAGTATTTAATTGTGTAATTCTTTGATAAGTACTTGGAATAAGCAGTAATTAATAGTCCTTTTGCCTTCAAGGAGTTTGATAAACACACATGTAATCATGTAAACCCTATGGAAATGTATTCTTAGCAATTAACCAGTTGTAGGGCTAGGGGAGGGAGTTGGCTAGAATTTGAACTTTAAGGAAGGAAACTACCAGAGGGTTCAATAATAGAATTAAAGGATTTCATTTGGAAAAAACTGGATAGTAAGCTACCATTCCAGTGAGAGGTAGGCTACAGCATGGTGTGGTGGATTGGAAGGCATTGTATGCATGTGTGATAGCTTGGGTCACAGCTTGTAGCCAAGAGACAAATGAATGGGAATGGGGTTCTCTTCTGATCCTTTTATTTATGGCTTATTTTTATTTCCTTAGTCCTTCCTGACCATATCATAGTTTCTCCCCTCTTTTCCCTTATCACTTCATGTTCGTGTATTACCTTGGCTTGTGAGTGAGTATGTGTCTACTTACTAGATTACTGCCTGTATTCCCTAATAGACTGAAAATTCCTTGGGGAAAGAGAACACATATTTTACATTTGTTATGTGTATTCAGTATTTAGTACAATGTGATTAGAAGACAGTGAGTAAATACTGGTTGAATAATGAACAAATGAATGAATGTCTGAAAAGTGCCTAAACAAGATGTTTAGCCAGGTGAGAGTCTAGGCTAGGTCAAGGTGAGCGGGTCCACTGAGGCCTGGGAGGCAACATTTTGAGGTATTTGTCAATGGCTTATATTTGAGGCAATATGTTTACGTAGAAAAAGTCCTGGGTCAGAAGTCAAAAGACATGGATTCTAGCTCCAGGTGCCAAGTTGTACAATCATTAACCCACTAACGTCTCTGACCTGCAACATGCCTTCCAGTTGTATATTGCTGGCATGATTTGTTGAGCCTCTGCTATGTGGACTGCATCATCCGACATGATGTGAAAAGCTCAGCTGTCTTCAGAATGGAAGAGGAGTGGAATAAGGCAAATATGCAAGTGGCTTCATTACAGCACTAATGGGGACATGGGGCCAGTTCTATAATTCAGATTATAGTCTGGGAGGCTTGAAAGTACAACGATGTGGTAAAAGCAGGAGCAAACATGACTATAACTGCTACATATAAAACTTGGCGGTTGTAGGGGGGAATGTAGGTATATAATGGGTAAAAGGAACCAGAAAGTAAACGATGGTAAGTGACAGAGAATAGAAATATTTAAATCCTCTGAAGGCACAGTAAATACTTATTCATTTCCACTTTACTCCTTTGACCAAGCTGATAGGATCACAGAAGGACATTAGGAACAGGAAACTGGGAAAGGAGGCAAGGCAGGAGACCAGGAGGACATACGCTTCTGCTCGGTGACAGGGGTGTTGTTTGTCTTATTCACTGCCACATCTGAGAACGGAGCATGGCCTTTGGTTAATGCTAAATAAACAGGAGAACCTATTCATTATGAGCTTTTTAAGTAAATAAATCAAGGGAACCTATTTGTTATGAGCTCTTTCAGGGAATCCCTAGGGCCTTGCATTGAATAAGCGCTGTGCAGCAGGATAGTGAATGAATGATTGAAAGAATATAAAATATAATTTTTATCATGTTCTCTCAAACTAATAATGACATCATCAAAGTATGCCTAGTGCCAGTTAAAGGAATCCATGTATGTACTTAACTTAGTAATTAAAAATCCTAAAGCACTCTCCTCTAACCTTTGTGGAAGAAATGAGCATTATTTTATTTCTGAAACAAATACAAAACAACAATCTATATCTAAAAATCTACAGGAGAGCAATTCAGGAGGAGCATTAAGTTGTTTAGGGTGAATCTTCTAAGAAGCAATGCTAAGAGACTTGCCAACTTCAACACCAGAAAACATTTAAGGTTCTTGGTTAAAGTTCCTTTCATTGGTCCAGTTCCTAACCATTCAAAGAGTTTCCGAAGACAGTCACCTCACAAGACAGTTTGTTTTAGGCGAAGCAAAGTTATTTGTTTTGTACCAATTTTTCCTCAGTTGCTTTGTTTAGTGATGGGCTTCATTAAGTAACCCGTTATATTGCAATGGAGCATCTTGTATCACTTAGCATTTATTGAAACACTGTGCTGTTTGTGGGCGGTTTATGGTTATGATAGAAGAGCCATGTTTCTGCTTCCGAATCAAAGGGGAAGATGTAATACTTGAAGTTGCATTTGTAGCTGCAGGGATGGACTGTTTATAGTATTTTGGACAATGACAAATTTTGTAAGAAAGTCAAATGTGCATGCAGAGTGGGTGGCACTGTGGAGGAGAAACTGGCTTCATTGATAAGGGAGAAGAATGCATTATTTGTTTTCTTGTCTGGTCTTTGGGTCGGTGTGTTCTGAGTGTTCATGAGGTGAGGCCTGTCTTAACAGGGATCAGGGGAGACGTCATCAGAGCACACTCCATGGGCACGTCAGCTTGTGAGGTGGGCGTGGAAACCACCCTTCCTTTAGCTCCTTGCTTCCAGGTTGCACAACACAGATTTCTGAAGTGGCTTGGTCTTTCTGCTCCTGCCCTTATTTCTCCTTAGGATGGGAAGTGGGGATTATCTGACTGGTAAATGTGTGCGGTAGACTGGGCCTAGGTAGCTTGCTTTCATTCTTATGCTTACACCAACATTTCATGACTCCCAGTCCAGGAGTTCTTTCTGTTGGGCAGTTATATTGACATGTTCTAGGTAGTCAAAGTTCTCTGGAGGGTTTGTTAAAACACAGGTTGTTGAGGGCCACTCACAGCTGCTAATGGGTGGGATATTTCTAACAAGTTCCCAGACTATGCTTTGAGAACTAAGGCACAATAAGTGATTTTGAACTTGTTTTTATCAGAAATTCAATAAGTGCTGGAAAAATCTTAAGAAGGATGAAGGAATGGTTATGGAAACACTTTGATATATTTAGAAATTAGAATTAAGTGCAGTTTTGAAGGTAAGTGTCTCTAAATGTACATTCTAAATTCTCACATTTGGAAAGGGTACTGATGTACAACCAAATTAGTTAGGTAAACCCAAATGAAAAGAAAACCTTCAAAAAAGATATACAAAGATTGACACTTCCAGAGGAGATAGCTGCCTGATAGGATAGTTATTTACATAAAAAGGATATGTAATAGCTTCTATCTACAAGTTCTACTTATTAGATATAATTGAGACTATAAAATATAACTCTCAAAAATTCAATTTGCATATAATTACAATGAGAATCATGGGAGAGTTATACATTCCAGACTTCTAGACGCCCCTATAGTCTGGTATCAACTTGCCCAACTTTTTAATCTTATTGATATGACTAAAAAAAAAAATACCCCCAAATGAAGGGCTTTGTCTACTGAGTCAGTAGATGTAAGGCACCTTCTCTCATCTGTCTACCTCTTTTGACAAATTTCTTAGGAAACAGAAACACAAACAAAAAGAAAACAAAAATTGTTTGCATGTTCAGGAATTGAAAAGCCTTACTTCATGACTCTCTTGAAATATTTAAATTTTGTATAATTTTTTTAAAGTTTGACATGTGCATCTCTTATTATATCTAATTTCATATTTCATTTTCACCCTCATATGAACTGAGATTACCTCTTATATTTCTTACTTGCCTTCCACATCACCTGCCTCAGCAATTGGGACATTGTGCTAATCAGCACATCAGTAAATGTGGATGTGAATGAACGAATGGGCCCACGGGTAAATGTGGGAGGGGCACAACTCTAGGTGAAATGGGAAAGCAACTCACTGTGGCACAGGCCCTCTTGTCTGCTCTAAGAGGACAGATTATGGGACATAGTATTTTAAATTTCAGCAATGTACTTTTACTTTGCTTCTTTTTCTAGGCACTTTACTTAATAAAGAGGCTTTATATAGCTTGAAAGTATGAGGCTAAGATAAAAAAAATGCTACAGCAGCCCTGATTTTTGCCACATGGAGAAAGATAGTATTTTGTAATTTATTATCAAAAATACTATAGGGTGCTATCCAGCATATTTTTGGCCTTTTGGCTTGAGTAACAGAGTGAGCTAATACTGTTCAAGAATAGTTTACAGTAGATGTTGGAAAGGACATAGGACTTGGAACCCATTTAGATAGAGGATTTAGGGAATTCTCTAATATGATTCTTGCTACATACTAGAGCCAGCATTTCTTTCCCTTGTGAAAATGAACCCACAATTTTATAATATATGTCACTGGGAAAATATAAATTCATTCATGCAATGTGAAATAAGAACAAGGAGGAAAATAGTCCACAACTGTTATTTGATGATACAAACATGTAACATCCTTATATAAATTAGTTTCTGAGATACCTGTGACACAATCTTCCTCGTCACACCTTTACATTGCCCTAAATATCTAACTTGGGTTTCACCCCCAAATATAGTACTAATATGGCCACTTCTATGGTTGTGGCCAAAAGGCAGCTTAAAGGATGCTTTGCCCACGTTAACTCTGCTCAGTTTATGATTAGGAAAACGAATTTGACAACATTCACTCAGGCATAGTTTCCAAAAGGACACAGCAAAACAGTGTGCTTAAATTGTTTTATAAAATACACTTAAGTATTGGGCTCATTCCAAAATAAACTCTGAGTAAGCCCTGCAACTCAACTTCATTCTCTTGATAAGTTCTGCTTATGTGCTTGGTGCTTTATTAAGAGTTAGAGATGCAGAAATAAAGATCGTCTCTGCCCAGAAGGAGTTTCTTGTTAGGTGAGAAGGGACAATTTAACAGAGACGGTAGTAGGATGCGTGTTACAACAGGATTGTGTTTGAGGATTTTCAGGGACACCTAGAGTGCTAGTCTGGAGCCAGAAGGAGGCTGGGGGGTTGGAAGGACTTCCAGAAAGTAGGGAAAATGGAGGGGACGGGAATTCCAGGAATAGGAAAGGGTGTGTGTGAAGGAAAGAAAGCCAGAAAAAGTCCTGGCAGTTTGAGAAATCAAGTGTGATTTTATTTTTTACCACAAGTACCAAAGGACTTGTTTTTAAGTCCTAACAAAGTCCTAAAACAGATAACTTAGAGGATTTTTAGTCGTACTAAAATATGTTTTCTAGAAAGTATCACTTCTGAGATTTTTTTTTTATTTTTATATTTCGGCCTTCACGCTAGGTCACTGACAACAGATAAGCTGGGCAGAGTAAAAGACTAAAAGAGACACCAAGAAGCAGAAGGTCAGAGGGACACAGTAAGAAACTTACAAGCACGGGGCTACTGCAGGAAGCTAGGTGGTGTCTCTTCCAGTAATTTTTTCCCCTTTCTCTTTCCTTCCTTCTCGCTCCCTGGCTCCCTCCCCAGCCCTTTATAATTCCCAAAGAGACCTCTAAGAATTTTTGTACTGTAGAAACCTACGCCCATTGATGGTGGACGGGGTAAATGTCTTCCCCTTCTGTCTTTTCTGCTAGCCCTTCCCCACGCCCACCCTAGGCATCAAGAGAGGTGGAGGCGGACTCCTACTATCTGTGGGAAAGAGGGAGGCTGGGAAGGAGGTGCGGAGAGCTGGCTGCTGAGAGACTCAGCTCCCACTTCTGAGCTGCGCATTCCTTTGTTATCTCCAGTCAAGAAGAAGAAAGGAAAACAGGAGACAGGGAGCCAACAGGCAATACTCCGAATCTCTCCGTAACACTGCAGAATTCCTTTCTGCTTTGGGAAGATGGAAAACACACTTTGTCCCTTTCTGAGAGACAGCAAGGACTTTTCTAGCCTGGGTGTGTGACTGGGGGCCTTACCTCAGAGAGAGTAACTATGTCACTAGAGATAGGAGCAAAAGAAGAGTTTAACTTTCCAATTTCTTTAATTTTTAACGACAAAAGGAGCACGAGGAATTTGAAGCCTTATGGAAGATTGGTGTCATTCCAATATTTCCACTCTGCCTGACCTTAATACCCAGGCAATTAAAAGATCAGTTTTAAACGTACCACATGACATTCCTCTGGTCACCTCTATCAGGCTAAGTGGTAAAAAGGAAGACAAAGCATTGCCATTCAGTAAATTCTCATCCCTGTTATTTCTTTTATAAAACAAATCCAGCAGGAGGAGCTCCAACATGCCTTAGAGCTCAAATTTTAAAAAAAAAAAAATTTTTTTTTTTTTTTTAAGCAAACAGAGAAAAACAGAGAGGCATTGTGCCTTGCTAGCTGCCATGTCAGTGAACAAATATATGACTAAGTCCCACTAAATGTTTAGTGAGAAGCCAAGTGATGATACTGGTGGAGACAGAACGGCCCCCATTTTCTCCCCTCCACGAGTTTCCCCTCTCTGATGCGGTGAGGCCGGACTGGGTCTGCAGGCTTAGCGCTTACAAAAGAGGGAGCGAAAGCCTGATTTCTGGGCAAGTCCACAAGTCATTTCTTCTCTGAAAGTGTCATATTGTTTCTAAAGGAGTCTTGGACCCTGGCTCAAGAACCACGTTTTAAAATGGAATGTTCATTGTTGGCGGAAGGTGCTAGGAAACTCCTAAAGGTTCAGTCTCTTTTACGCAGTGGCTTGGTGGATGCTTTTTTTTTTTTTCTCTCTCTCTTTTAAAGGAGAAAAATGCTGTGTTTGTAAAAATTGGTGCTAAAAGGGCAAGGAATCATATGTCCCCTGAGCCGTGTAAAGAGTCTGCAGAAAGAATTAGAGCTTTCTAACACACACACACACACACACACGTACACATCAACTGCAATACAAAGAATTGACTCAGGGCAACAGTGAGGAGGATATGAATTTAACAGTTATGGGGTTCGCAGGGTAAGCCTTTCCATTTGGGATAGTGTTGTGGGGGTGGAGGGGATGAGTGGGCATACCAAGTGATCGGGGTTATTTAACCGAAGGAGATTTTCAACCAATCCCTTTTAATCTCTTGCCAGTGAGAAGTCAAACGTTTTGGTTTACACCTTAATGGTATGCCCACATTTTAAACTTTTATACAAGCTTCTACAGAAACTTTAACTAGACCAATTCAGACCGAAAGTCACTAAATAAAGCCAGTCTAGACAGAAAATCTATGAAAACCATATGTCTTGTAGGCATCTGTCTTACAAAAAACTGCCATCATCCTGGAGAAATAGTTCACAAAATATGCTTTTAGGAAAACCCTGCTGTAATGACGGTGAAAGGCACGCTTAGGGAGCCTGCCGGACTTGGAGAAAGTAAAGCCCGAAGGTATATAAAGGAAGGGCTCTCATTCCCCCATACATCTAACCGCCTGTAAACATTCCGGAAAGGATGGGTCAAGGCAGATTTCATTTATCTTTCCATTATTCTAGAACGGATCCAAAAAGTTTACAGTTTTCTTCTTCTGCACTCCTAGAGAGTGGGAGACATGGGGATCTCAAAGCAACTCTGCTCTTCCCCACAGAGAGTTATTTTGAGTCATGTTGTACGTGGATGAGACCAGAACCCCAGAACATTTTATTCTAATGATTACCTCATCCTGCCGGCCTGCCAAACACAGCTAGAAGGCAGGTGTCTGCCATAAGTAACTAGAGGGAAGGCTGTTCTGTATAATTGGGTGTGGGCCTCAGCTGAGAGACCGGGGAACTCAGAGAGCTGGGGTCCAAAGCAGGGATGGAATGAATGCAATAAAGGGGGATCTTTTAAGACCTTGCTTTTCTAATTCAACATTGCTTTATGAACTGAAGACAACGGCTGGCGTGACTGTCAATATTCTAGCTACATATTTTTATATCTTAAAAAGCACTTTCATGAGTGGTATGAAACCCCTAGGAAAAAACGGAAATGCAAACTTTAACGACAAAGTAACATTTAACTGAAAACTGAACATACCATCCTTGTGACCATCTAGAGTATTTTACTGAAATGTTTCCTCTGCAGGGAATTAGCCTTTGGACCAATATGGTAGCAATTGTTATTGGCCCAAGAGCCCCCCGTGAGTGGTCAGTCACCTAGCAGACTATGAATGAACAACACATATCAAATTGCTGTATGTGGGGGAAAGGTCTTGAGTTGAAGGAGGCAGGTATAGAAAAAAGGAAGGGAATCTCTAAGATGTAGTCAGTCACACACCAAAGTTGTAAGCAAAAGCAAGAAACACAATTTCAATGTGCTTACTAAGAGTTATTGTGCTTTAAAATGAATTTTCAATATGCTTATTAGTTTTCAGGGGTTACGTATCAAAATGGTGATGGAATAAGTTAGAGTGTCTAAAATATGAAAACACATCCAGGAATTATACCAACATCCCTAATGACTAAACTAAACTATGGACAGAATACTTATGTACGTTAACCATCGTCTACTGATGAGATGCAGAGATTTTGTTTTTCTTCTCCATTTGAATCCCGAGTGCAACTATTGCTACAACTAAAACTCTAAGTCTGTTTTCAAGCAAATAATATTCAGGTCACAGATTTTACTTTGACATTAGAACTGGGTATGTGGTGAGAAATTACTGCGGTGGTTTCTCTAGTTAACACATTTACTAATATATCCTTAATTTTTCCACCTCCAGAGGCAATCATTAAGGTAGAATTCGCCTCACATGAAGTTTTAGTATTGTAGTTATTAAAACATTTTCCAACACTACTGAGAAGCAAAAAGTAATTCCAGTTGTTTTAAAAAAAATAAGTAGACATTTTCCTCAGTTTTTGTGGCTTTTTCTTGGTAAATGGTGTTCTAACTTTAAGTGGAAGGGCTGACTTTGTGGTATGGGCCCCTGAGCAGGATACTCAGCGGCAGATTTACTTGTGTAAAAACTTCATTCACTCTTAACATTGGCCTTGAGAATCATCCTAACGTAAACTTAAAAAAAATACAAGGCACAGAACATATCTTACATCCACGGCCACTCACCAGTGGAGTAACTACTCTGTAGGCTTTCTGAACTACAAAATGCCTTTAAAAGACCTTTTGATCTCCGACTCTCATCAGAGGTCTCATGCAAAGAATCCTTTGAAATAAATGAAATACCATAAGCGCATGTTGCATGCTTGAGTATATAGACAAAAAAAGAAATTGGGATGACGTGCTCGTGAAAATCTGAAACTAAATCCAGGTAACATTTACAAGGTGGAGGCAAGGGGTCTATCTGATTGTTAAATAAGACCATTTCCTCAATCCTGTACAAACCCCCCTACTGAGGCCTTCTTGCAGGGTCTTACCTCCTCTTGCTTTTCAAGATTATCTAAAGGCTGATGGATTCTCCTGGGGTGGTGTACCCAGTTTGGGGTTACCCGATCTTTACCTTATTCTCTTTTCTCTTATTTAGCACATCAGCCCTTCTACCAAAAAGCAGGGAAGGAGTGGAGCTTATTTCTCAATGTCATATTAACGTGCACATTTACTGGGCTTCTACAAGTGCTATAAGAAGAGTACTACCCCTTGTCCTGCTTTATGATTTTTAAGTTCATTTCCAATGGGGGGAAAATTGACTGAATGAAGATTTGAAATTCTCCACATTTTTGAATGGGTGAAGTCAGGGAGGTGCTGCTTTGTGATTACAAATAAGCGAGAAATTTTGCCACCTGCCATTTTGATCGAACACTTTTTTTCTGATCCTCAGATGGCATGTGTTCTTTCTGTGATTCATATGAGCTAAAAAATTTGACTGGAAATCAGGAGTGAACATTTCCTAGTGCTTATGGGAATAGTTAAAAAATAATTCAAGACGTTAGAGCACTCACTATTTGCGGTTGTGTCTATGACGTGGCTCTGATGCCTGAAAAGTGGCCAGAAGGAAAAGACAGTAGCACCACGCCATGATGAGGCTGTCCAAATACCTTGTGGCTTTAGCTTTTGCCCTATGTAGAAATTCTATTTTTGGTCGGCGTTGCCATGTGCTTTAAACTTTGTGTAAATACTTCAATCATGTGGCATTGACACACCTTCAGATTCTCTCAAAACCAATCCCTTTCCAACACTGCTTCCCCATCCTCCATATTTAGAATTTGGTCCAGGACAAAAGTGTGACATTCTTTTGGCAATAGTGTTTGGTAAGCCAGATGGGTTTCATCTGGCAACGAAAGGGTGTCCCCAGACTACACTTAAGATATGCTGGCACAAGTAAGCTAAAGGATTCCAATGTCAGGCATTTTAAAATTCTACATTTTAGCAGCAATAAAGTTATGACAAGTGGGCCAAAGCCATCAAACCCTCAGCTGAATCTTCAACTTTTTCTTAGAGTGCTGGAGGTCCCCAGCTCAGGCCTGCTCTGAGTGAAAGACGCAGGGTTTACGTTTTCATTTTTAATTTCCTGGCTGTTATCAGCCAAAGCAACTCTAGTAAGTGTCATTTAAATTTCGTGTCTAATCTTTCACAACAGCTGATAATGTAGAAAGGAAGAGAAAGTCCGTGCTTAGGCTTTGCTGCTTGGATAAAATTTCGAGGTTAAAAAAAAGACACGAATACCATTGTGCCACAAATCACTAATGTCACTGAAAAACCTACCATCTGACCAGCACTGCCTGAGGGGGAAGGTTTCCCTGTAAATTCGTTCTTTTCTTACAGTGAGGGAAACTAAAGAGCACAGTGATGGGACTGAAGGACCGGCTTGTGTGTGTCTAGTCGGCGGCAGCTCACTCTGGGCAGAACTTTTTCTCCCCTCTCTTTGAGCTGACATCAACTTGTACAGAGGAACATTCAGCAGATTCCAACTGGTGACAATTTGCTGCTGACTGGCCACAGGAAGAATAATAATCATTTACTGTGCATTTTTCCCTGGCCAGTGGCTCCTTTGCCAGACGCCTGTCTTGGCTGTCTTCCTCCATCAATCAGGTGAAACCCGGGGCAGGCCTGGGCACCCTGAGACTCAGGAAGGCCTTCCCTACAGTGGTTGAAGGTTAGGAATTTAGAATCCCAGAGAGAACAATGATAGAGCTATTTGCTATTATTTGCCATGGGACGTGGAAGCAGTTGGGTTTGGTTACGTTAATGCCCGTTACCACTGGGCTAACAGTGGCATCTTGTTGTATTTACTGCTGCCTGTCTGCCCTTACATTACTTGGACTTTGCCTCACGTAGATCCTTTCTTATTTTCCTTTCCCTTTCCCTTCCTGCAACATAGGATGTTTGGAGAAGTATGATAAGGGAGACAGTGAAAATATAAAGGCAATCTGAAGTCTACCTTGGCGCATCTGCCAAGTTCCCACATTCTGATCTTCGGAACACTTGCGTTCCGTTTCTGGGCCTCGCCTAAACAGACTGCCAGTCATCTGAGCTGTGGCAGGATGGGGATGTTTGTGTAAAGTAGACTCAAGTTTGCTAGACCCAAGAAGGAAACCACCAAACTAACTTTACTTTCACTTAAACCAGACTGAAACCAAGACTTAAAGAATGAAAAACTTTGACATTAACCATTGATTCACCCCCGTGAAATATTATATTACAACCAAAGACATCATGGAAATTGGAATGAGGCTTTTGATGGGATGTTTAATGGAGGGGCTTAAATTAAATCGGACATTTTCTTTGGTGAACACCATGTGGCCCAAATTTTATTTTTATTAAAGTAGATGAAGCATCATGACAACTCATGTTAAACCTGCAGCAAATTGTTAATTATTATACATTTGGGGGTTTCAGTAACGGATTTTGTAACACAGTTGCCTCATGAGATACCTTAAATATTAAGAATCAAAAAGATTCTTATTCTGTTTCTATTCTGAGCTGTTTAAAAATCTTTGCTTAAAAATCTTTAAGTCCAGTTCCTTAAGGATATAAACTGTTTGCTAAAATCCCTAATCATAAATTTATTTATTTGTTCTTTAAAGGGGGAGAATGGTGAGGAAAATGGAAAGCTCATGGTTGACATCAGAAGTCACAAGATGAGTTCATCATTTGTCCAACTGACACTTAGCTGCTAAAAGAAGTCACACTGTTAGAGGGCAGTTGAGGAGAGAGTAAGTCAGGAGGTTTCCAGTAACATGACTGCAGGGGACTCAGACACAGGCTAGTCACACAAGTTGCTTAACTGTCCATGGACCCTTAGCCCGCGACTTCAGGGCTCAGCAGCTTCCTCCTTCACGGCACCAAACCTTGATGTGAGGGATGCAAAGACACATTCATAAGAATTGTGGGTTTGTCCTTACTCAAAACTGGAGGGACTGGCTAGAAAACAAACCAACCAAAACAAGGGCCTTATCCCTAAGTGAAAGGGATTCTGTATTAACTGTCAATTACATCAACATATAAAATATGTATAGGAGATGTAGTTCCATAGGCCGTCGAGGTCAAACAAAATTAAACTAAATGGCTAGGAAAACTATATGGCTTTTATCTTTGTAAAGAAAAGAATATAAGTGCATTGATTTTAGGTAGAGGGATTTATACAACTTTGTCATGGTTGATTTAATCATCAATGACTGAAAATGTGGGCCTGAGATAAGAGTCTTATAGTGTACCACGTGAAGTGAAGGAAACCACGTCAGTCATGGCGTGGACATAGTGAGAAATTCTGGGATAGCCTTGATGCTGCCCTGGGGACCCTGGGTCCACACAGGGCAAGGCATCGGCTTTCTTGCGGGGCTCACCAGAGACTCTTTCAGTGGAGGGTTTCTTGGTTTCCATGTTTTGTTTCTGTCATGTAGACGAGCCGGAGTTAAAGCCAAATCCTTCTGAATGATTTTGGTTTTGCCATTTTTAGAAGATAATCATCAGACTTGGTGAAAAAAGAGTGGTTAAAAGAAAGTCTTTCTATTTTTCAACTTTTCTTTTTCTTTTTTTTTCCTTTTTTTTTTTTTTTCTGAATGGAAGATTGAGTGATGAGGTAAAGCAAATTTATTCTTTCTTGGAGAGAGACCCTGCCTCCCACCCTATCCCCTTTTGACCATTGCAAAATAGCTTAGTCCAAAGGAAGAGGAGAAGACAAATGAGTGAAATAATGCCAGAGTCTGTGATTGCCAGGAAAAACACACTCTGATGCAGTTAATTGGTTCTGTGAATGCCAAAGGCTGTGATTCCCAATTAACTAATTTTAAGAAGCCATAACTGAAAATAGCTGTGCGTGTATCAGCGCTAAAGCAAACGTCTCATGGAGAGTAGGAACTTCAATGAAGAGAATAGGGACCCTGAAGAGGTGCTGACGTCTGTTTAAGATCGTCTGGCCAAATAAATCCATGTTGGCTTCGATTTTCAAACAAGGTTTAACCCCTTCAGAGACGCTGCATGGGAGTGAGAGGCCAGGGGACAATCCAGATATTCTGGCAAGAGAAAATGTCCCACACATCCCAGATTTGTGTCTACCCAACTTACTAATGACAGAAGCATCCATACGAGTGAGTCTCTTTGGGGAAAAAAAAGACGCTCCCTTAGTTCAAGTGGAATTAATTAAAACAGGCATGTCATTTGCAGTATTTCCAGCTCCCTCACTGAAAGACTCCATGCATATAAACCAGAACCGCTCGAGCAGCTAAGTAAAGCTTGGCCAAAAATGACTCCACCACCTCGCTCCCTCCTCTCCCTTTGTGTTGGAATGGAAAGATACACTAATAACACTCCTTTAAAAGGCAGAGCACTCAGGGTTTCTGTGTGATTGTTAGAGCTCTGATTACCTTTGAGTAGAGTTAACATAAAAATATATATGCTCTTAAAACTCAAGATCATAACTTGCTAATGAAGTCGCAAATTATCCAGAAGAAAACTAAGCCCAGGCACATGCCGAATGGCAGAATCTCTTGCCCCTAAAAGCTCGGTTATTGCCTTTGTAATATTAAAGCCCAACAGGGAGCTGGCGGGACACCTTTTGTGCTGTCTTGTCATGTTTTGAGTTTTTGGTTTCAGATAAAAGAGGAGAAAGGGCCCTTAAGAAAGCGAAGAACTTTGTTGGGGGGGGGGACAAACTTCCTTCTCGGAAAGCTAAGAGTTGTTTTCCTGGAGATGATGGATAATGGCATTTCAACTTTTTCAGTTTTTAAATAGAGAAAACAGAAGTAAATCAGGTAGGGAGTAGAGAATGTATAAATAAATAGAACAAGGTGAAGTTTCGACAAGAGCTTCCCTCCATTTTTTTTTCTTTCTCTCTCTCTTTCTTTCTTTTTCTTTTTCTTTCTTTTTTTGAAATTCTAAACCCCATTTCTGGCTTGTATTTGGTAGGATTCCTGCTCTGGCTTTTATTAAAAACAGACTTTATGCGGTCAGAATTCTCCATCTAAAGCTAGACTTTAATAGGCCTGGGGATCCTGACGGAGTCTTTCTTGCTCTCTCTCAGGTGACACCCCCTCTCCCCTGGGGTTCCCCTCCCAGTGCGCTAAGCTGGCATGGAAACTTGAAGTCTCAGCACAAAACAACCAACTTTCCTCTTTTACTCAGTACTCTCGTTTCTGTTTTAAATTTGGTACTCTCTTACAAGGCCAGATCAGGTTAAGTCTGATTCTAACTTGACATATTCTAGGAATTTCAAATAGTGCAACCGTTGTCTTATAAATCCCCCAAGGCAGTCTCGTGCAACCGGGAGGCTCCCCTTCCAAGCGGTGCTGCCCATGCAAAGCCATCAGCTAGCTCAGGCTCCTGGAACTCACACGGCCCCTGTGTGCGTGTGAGCTTGAAAATACCAAGGGCAACTCCGCCCGCTTAACAAATCAATTTAGCATTCAAGTCATTCGGAGGTTGATTTTTCTGAAGGGTATTGGCAAGCTAGCTTTTCCAAAACCAAGAGGTAAAGCAGTCAAGCAAGCAGGCAAGACATGCAAATTCATTCCCAAGGACGGGCACCACCAAGTGGCTCTGGTCCCTTCTCATAGCTAGACAGACAAGAATCGGTCCTGTGTGGGGCTTCGCCTTCCCACTGTCAACTCCCCCTCTTCAGGGGCCTCCATACCTTCCTGGCACAATGGCAGATACCTTCCGAGTCAACCTGAGGTTTTTCTGAAACACTAAATTTGATCTTTCTTATAGTGAGGCTCAATGCTAAAATTCATGTTTGTTATGCAAATGGAAAAATTCTTTTGAATACTGCCCATCAGTGGCTCTTGAGTGGAGAGGAATTTTACTCTCCTAGGGGACACTGATGAAGTCTACAGGTATTCTCCGTGGTCATAACTGGGAGAGTGCAACTGAAGTCTAGTGGGAAGAGGCCAGGGATGCTGCTGAATCTTCAACACGGCACATGACAGCCCCACAACAAACGTGGTTGGGAGACTGAGTTCTGGAGTCAGACTGCTTGGAATGGAAGCCAAGATCCACTAGGGACTGCTGAGCACCCTAACCTGGGTACCTCACTTGTAAGAGGTGGATAACAACCCATCAGGTTGTTGGGAATGTTGTACAAAATGTACAAGCAAAGCTCTTAGGACAATGCCCAACACATAACGAGAGCATAATCAGTGTTGACTGTTACTATTCGTACCAGAAATTCAGCTCAGTCCCAAATACTGTAAGCTAAGCCTATTGAATTAGGGAAATAGGTAGGGTCAGAGTGTATCTATCCTCTTTGATTAGGACCAAAATGATGGTAACAGTAGTAATAATCACATTCTTTACAGTTTGTCAAACTCTTTCAAATACCTCATCTCAAACCTCTGGCAACAACCTTGTTGAATTTTTCCTATTTCAAGGACAAGGAACTCCTGTCTCGGAGACCAGAGAGGTACCCAAGATCTGCAGCCACCCAGGTCCTCTGCTTGTAATCTGCTACTCCTGCTATGACATCCTTTGTTTATTAAAGTCCCCCTTCTTCTCCTCATTGTACCCAACAATCTGAAGATCAAAATAAAATGTAGGTGCCACCATTAGTGGATGAAGCGACCCAGCCTTCATGGGAGGTGGCCGTCAATTCTGTTTCTGTAGTACGTGTATCAGTTAGACTTTCATTCACGGATCATGGCAATATTGTAATTCTCTGAATTTAGTTTTTTAAAAATTAACTTTACTTGTGGGCTAATTTTCTTCCCTTTTTAAATTTCTAATTTCGAGGGGGGAAAAACCCTTAATATTTTAAACCTTAACTGTGGTTATAATCATTGTATAGATTTGGACTGTAAATGTATGAAGGTGAGAATATTGCCTCAAGTGTATGTCTCCAGTTCCATTCTTCATTAGCTTTATTGTTTCACAATTAGCCTGAAAATCTGCTTATTACTGTCAACATGAATTATTCAAAGGTACCCTGAGCTATCTCATGATGTATGGGCAGTGCCTGCACACAGCAATCAAGAGGTCTATGTTAAAATTTCCATGCATTGTTTTTAAAAACCCTGGAATTTACTCAGCCTACCTTAGAGGTATAGTAATATTCAGTACAAGGATCACAGTTCAGAGGGCAGATGGATAAAATTCCTTAGGTCAGTGGTTTTCTAGAATTCCTCTGGTAATGGAGAAGCCCAGGCCCAAGCCCATGACTCTCTCATGGCCCAGGAAGCACACAGATTACCACAGGCGGCCGCAGCTCTTTTGTTTCAAAGCCTTCAGTCAAATTCTACCAACAGCTGCCAAAATGTCATTCATGGGGACCCAGTCTACTTGGTCGCGTTCTGTGCCAGTTGATAAATGAGAAACTTTAATGACCACATATGGTATTTAAATGGCGTAACAGGCTCAGCAATTTTCCTTTGGTCCCCTCCAGTGTGAAAATTGCAAACATGTATGATAAGATCTTTGCCGTTTGGGGTTTCAAATGAATTCTGTCTGTCATGCTATGAGAAGGGAACCAAAGAGCATCCCCCCCAACTCCCTGGCGCCTTACCTTGGAACGCTGGGCGGGGCCCGGGTGGGCCGCGATGGGACTTGCGGAGGGGCTCCAAAGGAGTCGCTGCTGTTGGGAAAAGGAGGTAATGGGCCGGGACGGAATGGGACAGGGGGAGCCCCCGAGTGGGGGCCCGGGGAGGGAATGGCCGGTGCTGGTCCCCGGCCGGATGCTGGCCTGGTGAGAGGTGCGCTCAGAGTTGGCCTCCTTTGGGTTGTGGGGCTTGGAGGAGGTGACCTGAGGAAAAAGACAAATCCTAGTCACTCACTCCCACTTTCAGTGTGAACTAGTCTTTAAAAAAGTTTTATAACTTCCTGACTCCTTTTTCAAAATTATTTTTTGATTTGAGTAACTCAAGATACGTGTTATGAAAGTCAATACTGTTATACTGTCATGTTTCCCTCCCTCCACCCCTTCACTGTGGGCCGGTGTCTTTGGGCGTCCCTTTCACTACGTCCTGCATATGCACGAGTGTGCATTTTCTCACTATATATATACATATATACATACATGTATATATATATATATACATAGATATATATTGCATTTTTAGACATCATAAAACACAATGTCCTACAGCATCTTTTTTGTTAAGCTTCACTTTAACTGCATTACCTTTTCATTTACACCATAAGGACCCTGTCTTACTCTGTTGAATGACTGCCTAACAGTTGTGATAAGGGACTGTGCTTACTCTTGAAGGAAGTTGGTGGGATCTGACCCTCTCACTCCCGGATGTAAACAGCATTTTCCTCTTTCTCCCTAGGTTCGCATAGGTTTAGTAAAGCACTGTCAGAAAACGACATGGGACAGCATAGCAGGCCCCAGGTGTCGTGGGGCCGGCTTCCCACCTGCGAGAGTGCTGTATCCAGGAGTCATCCACCGGGGGCGGGGCGGGGGTGGACACAGTGGCTGTGTTGATGTCGCCGATGATCACAAGGGCCTCCTTAAGGGCTTGGTACATTCGAAGCATCTCATCCCGGCGCTGCGCCTGCTCAGCTGATTCCTCCATCAGCGTGTTTTGGTCCTCTGAGGAATACAATTGTGCTAGGAGCTCTGAATTTATGAAGTCTTTAACCTGTCAGATTACCACAGAAAAATTAAAGCGGTCATGAACGAGTGATGGGGTGGTATAAACATGGCAGTGACGTTCAGGGACTGTGGGCAAAAGTCCACCAGCGTCCCCCCTGGGAGAAGGAAGCATCAGGGATCTGTTTGTGCTGATTTTTGTTGTTCTCCTCCCTGTCCTTAGTACTGGTACTGGTAACAGTTTCCCTCTGTGTTCTGGCTCTTGATTCTCAAGGATAACATGGAGGAGTCAAAGAGAGACCAAGCCCTGCCAGCGCCCAGACAGAACCTGTTTGTGAGGTGTGCAAGCCTATCAGTGGTCTGATGCTGTGGGGCTTACGGGAGAGGGAAAGTGCCATGTGGTAAGCAGCTGCATTTTTAAGAGAAAAGAAACCCACGTAATAACACAAGTTTTCTATCCTTTGACATTTCCAGTCCTTTACTTGGCTTTTACCCCAAATCCCTGGAAAATTATTAAAATTCTAAGTTTCAGTATTGTCTCAAACGTGGAAATGGCACTAAGAAGTCTGTATTAAATACCAAACCTTATATAACTTTATGCATGTTGATTTACAAACAAGTGAAAGAAATACGCTTTGTTTTCTCAAAGTTTAGTAGTTAGTTTGCAATGACGAGCACAGACATGATGTTTCCTAGGCGACAGATACATAAAAACGAACTAAAGGATGAAAATATATAGGCGTCTTAAAGGAGGGGCATTCTGTAGCAGGATGAGAATGGAGAGGATGACTATGGAGCGAAACACAGGGGAGAGAGCGCCAACCACCATATTTCATCAAATCTGAGACACCAGTGATTTAAGAAATGCCATTATTTGCCACATTAAAATAGGAAAACAACCCCCCCCCACCAATTTAACATCATGATAGAATGTCATGATGTTACTGAGTATAAGATGCATCTTCATTTCAGAAATATTAAACATAAAAAAAGTTGAGTGTGAAAATCAATGCAAAGCAGTAGACCCCAAGTGCCTTTTCAAGATATGTGCCTTAACGCTCAACAGTCATAAAGATGAACCGTGTTATTATTCCATTACAGATGTATAAACAAGCTCAGAAGGTTTAAGTAACTTGACAAGGTCACATAGCATTAAACCCAGTCCACAATCTTCTGACTTGAAGTCTAGTGCTCATTCTGCTACCCAGTTATCCGGCTGTGGTTGAGGGCTTGGGAAAGACAATTTATGTTTGAACGTTATTGTTTTAGAATGGTGCAGCAAGTATATATCAATTAACTTAAGCCTAGAAAAATAAGCTGATTTGAATTTTTCAGTTTCTCTGTTACATGAGAAAGCTACCTCTTATCTAGAGTCACTGAACACCTCTAAGACAGGCCAAAGGCAAGCAGGGTTCATTGTTGGAAATTCAGACAAACAACAGAACGCCTGTCAGATGCCCCAAATTACTACGTCGTGTTAAATCTGTTACTCGGAAATGGCAAGAGTCTAAAACATATAGCTTCGTAATCTTTGAAAGGTATTAAAACATGTAAATGATTCTACTAATAAAAAATTCAGCTAAACCACAGCTTCATTGTGGTGAAAGTGTTCCCTGCACATCTTTTGTAAACTAAGACAGATTAAATGTGGAAGTAATGGAATATACAAGATTTATTCAGAGAACTGTCTGGTGGAGTAAAAGGTTTATGTATGATGGTGTGGAAGGTAAATTTGGCCAGGAAACCTGGAACAGACGTGAAGGCCTTAAATGCCAAAGAAAAAGTGCTTAAACTTTCTCCACTCAGCAGTGCAGAGCCATGGAAAAATCTAAAGCAAGAACATGAAACAGTAAATGAGAGGTTTTAGGAATGGTCGTGACAGAAAAATAATTTTCAAGGGTGAGAGTGGAGAGAAAGAAATCTGTTAGGTTATTGGAGATTATTTACAAGATGATAAGGGTTTAATTTAGCAATGTTGCAATGGGATAGAAAAGATGAGCACTTACAGATGTCATCAGAAGGGAAAAGTCAACTGGTTTAGGTGCCGTTTGGATGTGAAGGGCAAGAAAGAAAGGAACGACCAAAGATACTTCAAGCATCGATATTTGGGGCCGTGGGAGAATGGATCAATATCAAGAAGGAAAGTCAGATTTAGAGGAAAGGCAGGAAATTTGGCTTTAGGAATATTTCATTCCCCTCCTTAAAGATTTATTCACTTCTGAACACACCTGCAGGTACCCAAGGAGTCATGGACATTTGCACAGATTTTCCATTGTTGGGTACGCACTTGGATAGAGGGTGCAATTCAAAACTCAAAACCAGACAGTTTTCCTGGCATTGACCGTCAGCTGGGTTAAGCGCCTTTGAAGCTTTACATCTTACTGGAGTCTCACTTAGACTCTATTAAACACAATTTAAAAGAAGATTCTTCCAAGAGCAGATTTAAAGCAGATCTGAATTAAGAATCAACTGTCAAACAAACCATGATTTAAAATAAGGGCCTGTTTCTGCATTTTGATCAAAAGTTCTGTCTTGAATCTTTCACATCCAAATCCGTGTTAAAACTTGCCTACTACATGAAAGCTTTGGCGATGTTTTAAAATAACATGAGCATTATTAGCATTGGAGAAAATGGTAGTGTGGCCCAGTAGGTTCAGAACACAGGCTTTGGAATCATGTAGCTCTGGATTTGATCCTAGCTCTAACCTTTATTGTTCTTGGGCCAGTAACTCAAAGTCTTTGGGTCTCAAGTTCCTCATCTGTAAAACAAGGATAACGGGAGTGGCTACCTCCAGAGTTGTTGTGAAGATTAAGTGAAAGAACAAATATAAGTTGCCTAGCACAATGCCTGGCATACAGTTGGTGCTTAATAAGAAAAAGCTCTGATTTTTCCTGCATATAGGATAGATTGGCATGAGGTACACAGGAGCAGGGGGGAACAATAACAACTATTTCATAGTGTAGGTATCAAGTGACATAAATCCAGAGAATAGGTTAACGTTTTATTTTGCATTTAAGCAAAATTGTAGAGAAACTCCTTCTCCTCTCCTCTTGCTAACCTAGCCTTGTGATGCCACTTCAGCCTGGAACAAAGGTAGGGGGACTTTCCAGAGGCTTCAGGGACTTTCTGAGCGGTCTGTATGTCAGGGGTACAAATATGAAAATCGAGGCTTCTGCACAGCAGTCAGAGGCCACGTGGGTCCCTTTTTAGATGACAGCATTTAGAAAATACTTCGCAGGACATAGCAAAGTAATTACACTTGGACGTGAGATTTCAAAAATATTTATGTTTTTAATTATAACACCTTATAACCTATAGGTCTTTGTATAGTTTGCAAAAATTCTCACACACAAAACCTCATTCCAGCTCAAACTCTCCAGGCTAGATAAACAGGCACTATGGTGCTGGGCCGCTCTGCTCTGCGTAAAGGAATGTGAGGTCGTTAAAAGTCCCACATGTTTCCCCCCCTTTCTTACTTTAACCCTTCTCTGGCAACCTGTGATACTTTTGGATCTTGAGCCTTCTTTGTTAAGACTCAGGCCATTTTAAAGCCTTCCCCAGTAGAAGAGGCATTTCTAGGGTTTTCGTACAGTTTAGTTACCAAGGAAACCATTTCCTTAACATCTCTTTGTGTCTGGTATGGGGAGGGTCGTGTTGCGGAACACAGTGCTGTCTCTCATTCACATGATACACGGACGTGTATCAAAATTGAATGGAGAAGTCTAACTTTGCTTAGTTTGGTGGAAAAGGCTTGGTGAGAATTTTGTGATTCTTCAAGATCTCACCATTCTCCCAAACCTACTTATCCCTCGAAGTTTTCTTTCTTTAAAAAGCACCATCCCTTGACTCACAAACATAACATTGAGCCTAAAGTTAGACCACCACCCCCCAACCACACACTGTATGATTTTAAAGTTCAACAGCACATAAAACTTAAATCAGGAGAGTGTCACCCTGAGTGGGGAGTGATGGTGGGAGGCTGGGAGGCAGGGGACAGGACAGTGGGGCTTTGGGGGTCCTGGCTGTAATCTTTTTTCTTGAGCCAAAATGCTGAGTTCTCCACCCGTGGAAACAAATCAGTGCTCGACATTCCAGAATAAAGCTCTGGTATTTAAGATGTACTTTCCCCTCGAATAATGAACATTTAAAATAACACTTTACTTCATACACATTAAAGTTACTGTGAGTTTTGAAACAAGGGCACATGTTATTAATTTTCCACCAAAGTGCCAATGGCTGAGGAGAGTGAATATGGACCTCCAGGGGTCCAGGGGCACAAGCAGTGCACGCCCCAAGTGCGAAATGCCTTTAGGTTTCACGTTTGATATTTTAAAAAATTCATAAAATGTTTATATCCTATTTCATGTTATCTGGGTTTGTAAAATTTAAAACAATGTTTCTCATATTCAAACAAATCCTAATTAAATCTTCAAGTAAAATTAACCCTCTAGGAAAATAACCAATGTGTCCCCTGTGAGGGTAGGAGTCCTCCAGCTTGAGAGGGCTGACGTGGAGTTTTCTTATCCCTGGCGTATGCATTATCTGATGTCGAAATGGAGAGAAGGCCAGACTCGAAGTGAGCAGCCCTGGGGATCAGCCTTGACTCTGCCATCCCCAGCTGTGTGATCGTGGGCAAGTCAACCTGGGGGGGCCTCAGTTTCTTCATTTATAAGCTGGGGAAAATACATGGCTATCCAATGGGTTGTTGTCCAATGTCCAGCATGTTCAAACAGGATTATGTACCATTTTGCCATGCACATTTTTAGAATAAAACCGGGTCCACTTCCTCCATGCTCTCCCAGAGAACTTCTGGTGGGGTGAGTTATGGAGAAGAGGCCATCAGAATGGGCTTACCCCGGGGTGTTATGAGCATGTTAGCTTTAAAGCCCTGAACAAAACTCTGCTGCTTGGGCTGTAGCCCATCCAGAACAACCGTTTGTCATAAACTTGCTATTTCTTTGTGCTGCTGTTACCTGGTATGTTTAAGTAATGAAACAGCTGCTGCATTTCAATAGACAAAGGCTTACAGTATGTCTGAGGCAAGGCATTTATTGCTAGGCTTTAAACTTCTTAAACAATTCCATATGGAGACTTGAGTGGCAGAACACTTAATGTAAACTTTCAAAGGAAACTGCCCACCAAATTCTGAACTTTATGAAAGTTGTCTGAAACATATTCTTTTTCAGAGGGCCGAATTGCCATTCCCTATTTCAAAGGGAAAAGGCCACAGCGTTGCTACCCACATACCGGGGAGAAACACAAGACCCTGTCTGAGGCATGTACTGGTCCTGAAGAAACAATTAGCTTTTTCACTCAGATCCATTTATAGAAGAAGCAACAGGGTTAAGTGGATGGAATTTAGAATTAGGAGTCAAAGGCTTAGTTCTCTAGTTGTGATTTTAATATCCGTTCTCTCTCCTGAATATCTCTTCACTTTAGATCCAATTAAAAAATCAATATCTATACATGACACAGTGCTGGGTGTCCACTGTGCCCTGGTTTCCTTGAACTCAACAGGGCACTTGTCTAATTAAAAAAAAGGGCCTGGGCATTTTGCATAATAAGATGACATGAGAATATGAATACATTTTCAAAAGAGATACCTATTATATATATAATAGTGGGATAGATTTGTCTCATATATACAATTATATATATGAGCTTTAAAGTATATATGTTTTATATATAAAACTAAACCTTTTATATATACTTGCATAGTAAAAAGTAGTACCTAAAAAATACTCAAGTAGTCATTCTAGAATGTAAAGCTAGTTCCTGGTAGATACAAAAAGTCACACTGTTAACAAAGATAACCATAATTTCGTAAGAATTCAGCATTATAGGAGACATCTGCCTTCTTCACAACCCTGTTGGCTTCCGTTTCCAGGTTTGACCTTGGGGATCAGGTCGCGATTGGAGTCCCCCTGTCTCATGACTCTTATGGGAGGCCTCTCTCAAGACAACTAGCAGAGCTTCCCCTCCACGGATAATGTCCTTTGGTGGGGGTTTAGCCATTTCATGAGAGCAATTCAACACACCAGTGAGAGGTGAGGGAAATACCTACATTTCATGTGTGCGAGAGTGTGTGTGTGGGGGGGGTGTTTCTTGAGAAGGTGAAAGTGGGATAGCTTTGCCATAGTCCCTTTTCTTTCTTGTAACTAATTTGTGTCAAGCTACTCACAGCTACAGACAGGAAGTGCTATTTCCTGTGCTGATGATTTAATACAGTGCAGAGCAGAGCAGCGTTTGAACTGATGGCAGCACTAATGACTCTGGGTAAAACAGTGAAAAGATAAATGATCCTTAATCAGGAAAATGTTTAAATAAGCAAATGCCTGGATATACCACACAAAACAACCCAAATTCATTTAAGGGAAGTTGAGAGGGTAATTTTTAAAATACACAGACTATTTGTTTAGTACTTTCTATTTTTCTAAATGGCTTATGGCCACATTTATTACCCTCTCTGACAGCTCTGCGAGCTATCTTGGTGTTCTGACTGTAGTTTCCGAAGGGACTGACTTCAACTCAGAGGGGCAAAATGACTTGCTTCAGGTCACATAGCAGGCCGTTGGTCAAGCTTAAGAATAAAATTCAGTTTCCACAGTCCCAGTTTATTTACCTGCTGGCTGATACTGCAAAGCATTCTGCTAACCTCGTTTGAACACCAAAAACACGTATGGAAAGAGAGTAAGTGAAAAACAAGGTTGTTCACGTGAGTGTGTGAGGTTCCTTATAGTCAAGAAGGCAGATGCAGAGATCGTGGACAAGGAATGGACTGTGATATATAGAAGCAAAATTTCAAAATAAATCTTGAAATATAGATAAGGGTTATTTATAGTTATTAAATAGGCAGCCATATTAATTTCCTACAATTATATTTTTCACAGTATTTGCATATCCCCTGTTTTCTGGGACAAATTCCTAAGTCAGATAGAGGTACTGCGATTCTACATCGGGAGCAAACAGACACATAGAAGTTAAGTGACTCGACTTAGGTCAGCAGAGTCCATAGAAGAAAGAGGTTTTAGAACCCAGGTTTCTCCTAAATTCTACCATGGGGCTCTTTGTACTACTTTGCCATCCAATTTTTATTTCTTACAACCAAGGTGGGTGATGTATCCTTGGTTTAAATAAAAATATGTATCCTTAGAAGATAACGAGGGCTAAAACTGCTGGTGTCTCCCTTGTCAGGATTCAGAAAAGCCCGCTATAAAACACCTCATTATAACCTATCTTATCTAAAAGACAATTTCTCAAATAACTTGCGGTATTATTTGTACTTTTAAAAGTTAACTACCAAAAGAACTAAACCAGACCACCTAATTAAAGTGTGATATCCTGACTATTATAAATTACCCTAAAAAGGGAGCGATTCTAGACAATATAGATCCATTGGTGGGTCGTCTAGCAGAATACTTTTGAGTTATGAGGTTATGTTGTCCTTAAAAGTAAAGTTCACTGACTTTGTATCCAAGGGGATAAAGCAAGAAGCCCTTTCCCAGGTTAAAATAGCATCCTGTAGTTTTTAGAAGCTGAAAATAATCATATTAACATATAATGTGTGTGTGTGCATGCATGGCGTGTGTGTAAGAACAAATATATCCTTGGCCTTTAATCTCAAGGCCTAGGAGACAGGGCATCTGGTTTTATTGCTGGCTTTGCAATTAGTTTACACCATGACCAGGACTATGGCATTTTTGAGCAAATTCACACCCTCCTAGAAGAGAGCCGAATGGAAATATCTTGGTACTATAGCTCGAGGTTTTACGTTTCCTTTCCTAAATTCTCTTTCACTTGTCAGTCACTCACCACTTGTAATGGAAAGTAAGGAACCTGGTAACAGATATGTCAACTACTCAGAAAATATGACAAAAACTCGGAAGACAATCTGTGCAATTTCCATATGAGGATGGGTTAGAAATCAAAGGAAGACCATTTATAAGAACTTACGTTATTGATCATAAGGTGCATTATCGTTTTTGGAATTAGATCGCGGATACATTTGTTGATAATGGACATGTAGGAGTCTACCAGGTTGCGGATGGTTTCCACTTGTCTCTCCAACTGTGGATCCATGGAGAAGTTTTCTGCTTGGCCATTCTCATCATTTTCAGTCTAACAGAAAAGAAACAAAACAGGGATTATCTCATATTTGCCCAGAAGAAAATAAAATACCAGACATTATCAGATGATCAACCTCCGCTTAGCATGTTTGGAGTTTATACCACCATCTGATCTCCTGCCCGCTAATTCTAAGAAGAGATCAGAACTCTGCAGTTATTATTCTACTCTTAGCCTGCCACATTCTGGGCGAAGCAAGTATTCTAATTCTGAATAAATGTTGAGGCGAATAACCAGATAAACAGTGTACCTAACAACATACCTCCAGAGAACAATCTAAATCTTAAATCGTTTGCAAGCTGGCCAAAGAACTGAGTCCAAACATATGATGCAGATCTAAACCTCCAGGGATTCTATAGATTAGAAATAACCTTGGTGTTGTTCTGGCACATCGAGGCTGCTCTGGAATGGATCAACATTTGGATCAACCCAGATTCAAAGCTAAATTTCTCGGACTGGCCGAAAGCCAAATAAGAGATATAGACGATAATTTATTCTTCCACGCACTTGCTGGAATTTCTTATGTAAATTCATGCTTCTGTCATCACTACTAAAGGCTGGCTCCATTGTGAAAAACTTACAATTTTAACTTCCAACTTGTTATTCTTTGAATAAAACAGAACATATCTATACACAAAGAATTTATTTGTACAACATGAGTGGAGCATCTGTTTTCTATACTATGGAACTTGAGTTAATTAATTTTGGCTTATCCACCAGAGGCGGGGTTGGAATGGCATCTTCATCATTAAGGGCTGACCTATTGGCTTGGCATTGAAATCAATTTAGAACAAATGGTCCCCATTTCAAGTCAGGTTGAACCACCTAAACCCTAGAATATGATACAGATATTGTTAGTGGTCTGGCTACTTTCTAGCATTTGGAAAGATTTAATTACGAATGTAAAAAGCAGAAATAATTTATTGCTTCCAAAGTGGATGTAAAGTACTTTTCTTTGGAAATGTACATACTTTGATCTGCCAGGTTTTCAATCGTTCAATCAGTTCTTGGCAAAGCACTGCGCTGCATAGCTTAACTGGATCTATAAATGACAAGCCTTTGCTTTGAACCAATGTGCATGTGTGAAAGGCATATGGATAGGCCACAAAATCGACAATAACAAAGATAGAATCGGTTCTCATAATTTACACAGCCTCCTCTCAATCCGAAAAACCTAATGGTAAAAGAACCACTTTAAGATAATATATGCTCCATTCACTTGCCAATTCTGAGAGTGTGACTCTGTGCTTCAGGGTAACAGCACGAGACTGTCTCTGAGGCATCTTACTGCTACAACCGCAACCTAGGTGATCAGTAGTTTCAAAAAGGACAGTTGTTTCCCTATACTCTTTCTTTCAAAATGGCTTTTGGTCACTGAAAAAAGAACCCTTAAATATTATGTATTCTTTATTTTTATTATTAGATTGTGATGTTGGCCCATTGCACCTGGGATAAATAGACGAAAGACTAAGGTCACAGAGTGGTAAAATGATAGCTCTAAGGTCAGCCATGGCAGTGAAAAAACCAGTCATATTCCCAGACTTCTTTCTGGGGCATAAAAACCACTCTGAATCTGCAGATGCATCCTACCCAGATTCTAAGAGTCAAGGGTAATTGCTATGTTGTTTTAAAGTTATTGTATCTGAACATGAATACATTAGGTGCAAGTCGGGCTCTATCCTACTGGTTGTATGACCACATTTTGGTTTCCTGATGACATTAAGACTCGGCTTCTTCTTCTTTAAAGTGTGGATATGCTTACCTGGAAACCCAGTGGCAGCTAAATGAGATGATGTATATGAAATGAATGATCAGAGGACCTCATGGGTACTCAGAAAATGTTAATGTCTTTCCCTCCTTTCTAAACATTCATGGAATATGAGAGAGCTGTTTGACTCACAACACACATTATGAAAACATAAGCTCAAAAATTTGAACATAAAACATTTTCAATACGAATGCTTCAACATAAAAATGCCAACCTGTGTGTTTGTGTATGAAGGCATGTATGGGTGTGTGTTTTCTGCAAACTTTCCCCCTTGCCTGGTGTCCCCTTGTCTCACCACTCTTTGTCCACCTTGTGAAGAGCTTCCATCTTTCACAGCCCTACTCCTCCATCGCCGCTCCCAGGCAAGCTTCTGATGACTGCTGGACCCTCTGCCCTTCCTTCCACACTTCAACTGCGCTTGCACTCTATTTATTTAATATCCAGCTTAGTTTTGTGCTTCTCTCTCTCTGAGACTCTAGGCTCTCATTTATCTTTCCCTTCGTAGCTCCTAGCACAGTGTTTGGTGCCCATGAGGAGAGGAGGGGAAAGAACAGGAGGTAATAATAGTACAAATGGGTGTATCAGAGTCAAGGAAGCCGCCCCAGTGCATTTCAGTCTCTCCGAATGCCGACTTGTTAGAGAAATTAGAGACTAGAGAAACCCCACGTTGATGAGTTAGGATCTACTACTACTTGAAAACAACGAGGATGATAAAATGAAATGATTATGGAATTAATGTATATAAATGAATACATAACCTCCATTATAAATATAGCACAATTCAGTTTGTCTCTGTTTTAAAATATTTTTGGATTTTGCTATTGTATTTAGCAGTAGGAGGTGATGGCATTTCAGAATCAATGTATTACCTTCTCCTAAGAACATTTATTAAGCCTTTACTGTGTTCCAGGTAATATGCTAAGTACTTTATATAGAAGAACTGCACGAAAGCCATAGCACACAGGTACCATTGTTATTGCCAAGCTACAGAAGACCCACCTTGGCTCTGAAAGCTGAAATTCGTTCAATATATGGCAGATAAATATGATTTTAAGACAATTTCTTTAGGTCTAAAAAACTGGAAGTATTATGAAACAGTGAAAAATCCATAATCTATCTAGTTAGTTTTCTAGATAAAACAATAAGTGTCAAGAGAATGTCCAGAAAAAAAAAAATCCTTCAAGTACTGATATTTGTAAAAAATGATTTAGTTAAAAGAGAAAAGCTGGATAAACAGCTTACATTAAATGAATCTCCAAGGATATGAAACACCAAGAAAATTGTATCATCATTCACATTTTGACACAGAAACCCCGAATTTTCCCATTTTACACCATTCTTAACATTTAGCCTTGTTTGACGTTTTTGCATTATCAAAATATGCAAAAGACGTTGACTTTCACTTTTGACACAGATGCAGTTAAAAAGCAAAGATCAGAGTGAACGGAGAATATTGATTTAATTGTAAACATTAAAAGGAAAAAACAGAGGCATTCCAAAATAACCGGTAAAACAAGTTGAAATTCTCTCCAGCTTTTGCAAATACTGGTAGGCACATGCTGATATGCAAATCTTAACTCTTCTGATAGTACTGTGGACATGATGGGGAGACACAGCATTCAGAATGCAAATTTGATTTCTTCTCCGATTTTAGATAGAAACAGTAATTGCCCCTTCTAGGATGTCGAAAATGAATGAGAAAAGAAGGACACAGATGGAATTTTTCTTTTAACTGAGTAATTGCAGAGAGCAAACACTCCCTTTTCTCTAACCCCAGTTCTAACCAAATTCTCTCTCGTGCTCTTTCCTGTATGTACACTGTGTATGACTATGTATTTTTTCTTTGTTTAAATTATAGGATTGCAATAGGATTCTTTGCAGTCGAGGCACTGAAGTGACAGCTGTTTATCATTATCCTCATCAAGGGAATGTAAAATAAAAATAGTAATTTGTCTCTGATCTTTGAGGCAAAAAAGAAGGGTCTGCAAACATTTAACCTTTTATGTGCAGGTTCAGTGATGCTGTTTACAAAATGGGAGTAATATCGTAGGAACCTGCTTTCATCTGGAAAGTACAATAGACAGGCCTTCCTAGTGCAATTTTTTTTCTAAGCACCTTTTGAGAAATCCAATTCCATTTAAACAATACAAATGTTAGCATTGTAAATGGGAAGTTATTCATAAAAATAACTATAACTTTCTTAAGAGATTCTTTGCACAGTGTTTTAATTTTTGTAAAATTTTTACAAAATTTTAATTTCGTACTTTCTTTGAGAGCCTTACTACCTTAATAGGTGAGCGAATGAAAGTGTTGAACTAGAAATTGTTCTCACCAGACCTTGAAGCATCCATCATGTAAGCTCTGGTTTGACTGGGATGTGTTATGTTGCATGAGTTTTGTGTTTATATCTTTGCTTTTTCTTATATCTCTCATTTGATTATGTCATAGGTTTATTTGAGGACCATTGAAACTATCTCAATAAGGTTGGTGACTTCAAGTTTTTAAAAGTTGAATAATACCAAGTATCCTAGCAGTATATAAGCATACAAATACCATAAAGCTAATGGGGGAGGTTTTCATCTTTGTCACCAACAGAGAATATTGGCCAATAATCCTTATATATACACAAGTGATTTTTCCAGATAACTGATGTTTGTCCCCTTTTAAGCATTTATTATTATTATTATGCAATTCTCTACTACTTTAAAGAAAGAGTAAAAAAAAATCAATTAACTTTTTCTTCATGAATCAGTGTTTTGTTATGAACCACTAACACCATGGTAATGCACCTTTGAACCTTCCAGCCTCACATTATTGAGAATGTCTTCACTGAGAATCTTCTCCCACACCCAAACATTCACATGTAATTGGACAAGGCTACAAGGATCTGGTTAGGGTGGTGTTGGTGCACTCCACCATCAAAAGTCATCTACAAATATTGAGATAAAATATGTGTTTTCCCAAATGCTACGAGAATGCCCAAATACAGTCCCACAAGAGTAAACATAAGACAATTCTTTATGATGTTGGTCATGCTGATGGCTCTTTTTGACTCAGAGTGATTCCTTTGCTCCTGCTAATTCTGTTAATATCAATTTATCAAAATGTTTACCTATTTAAGTAATCAAATATTATAATCACAAGAGAAATTCCAGTAGTTTCATTTATAAGAAGAAAACACCCGAAGACTAGGGGAAAAAAATGACCCAAGAGTAATCTATGTTTTACAAATTCTATTTTCAGTACCTAAAAATGTACAACTATATGGAAATTTTAAATTATTATATCCATTCTACTGTTTATACAGTAGATATTCTTAAATCTCATTCACTTCCAAATCAGAATATTACTAAGGGTATAAGGTCTACACAATAAAAAAACTGGGTCTTATTACAAAGATTAAAAGATGGGCAAAAAGTATGGAAGAAAATCATAAATACTGTAACGCAAAATCTGTCAGTTACTTAAGAATCTTTACATGAATAAGCATAGTTGCACTATAGTAAAATTCCAAAGAAAGCAGGGGCTATAAAATCCAAGTGTTATGAGAACCGCATGGGACATCATAACAGATAAACTGTATAACAAAATAACCGCGTAGGTATGCAGTTGGTCTTATTTCCTTTTATATTATGAGGTGGGTAACCTTTCAAAGTTCAGCCTAAGTACAATTTCAGGGCAGAAACTTCTTAGCAGAAAACAAAAGTAAAAAGAATGCAGTGCATTAGGAAAAAACACACAACAGTAAAACTCTCTGGGTAAAATCATTTTGTTCAAGGGTAAACTGATGAAACTTAAAAAAAATAAAGCTATAATCAAGGGTTTTAAATTTCCCTGAGATCCACTAAACACTGCAGTTGATAAAGTTGTCACCTGCATTCAACTGTAGAATCCCCTAAAGGCCTCAAGATAACTTTTTCAGCCAACCCTTCACATGGAATTCATAAGTACACCGTTCTCTGACATTCCAGGGCCCGATGGCTTTACCAGTGGAGAGCTACTTCCAAACTAGGACTTCTGTCACTGTAAATACTCATGTCCAATTAAGAAATAAACTAAAATTTAAAGACGGTTGTCTCAATTTAGTTAAACTTTTACATTTACAAAAAAACCCCAACAAAACAATTGTGAAGATGGTAAACAAAAAATATACAGAGGGCACTAAAATTACTGATATTGAGAACAAGATTGATTGGACAAAGATCTATCTTCTAATGTACCGACCATTGGATCTGAAGTTAACTTTCTTCTGGTTTCGTCTCTCTTTTCTTCCCCTGAAATTGGGGGTGGGGGGGAGAGAGAGAGAGATATATATATATAGAGAGAGAGAAAGTGTGTGTGTGTGTATTTGTGTGTATGTTGTCAACTTGACAATATGGAGGATGTAAGTACAGAAAACAAAACTGTCTTTACTTCACCTTAATCCTGGCATTTGCTTTGTCTGTAAGATTTGTCTATTTCTCACGAAGTAGCAAAAACTAAGAGAGTCAACATTATGGCAACCATGACTTGCTTAAAAAGCAGCAACTCATGGTTGCCTTTATAATAAAACTATTCTAAGGTAGATTTTATAAAAAGATGCAATGATTATTTGAGACAATTCTGTATTATTTTAAAATATTTAGTATATGAGATTGCCCTGAGGGCTGTACTAGTAAGATTTGTAACTATGACTTGAGGTATGAGAGAAAAGGCCAATGTGGATTTTTAAAAACTTTCTTCCTCTAGATGATTTGTAAAGTAATTTAGGAACAGAAACCAGGTTTCAACCACTAAAAAAAATCAATAAGTTTATAATTCATAATTTTGATCACCTAGATATTTCTATACAGAGTAAGAAGGTAACTTTAGGTTGAAGATGCAAATATTGCTAAAAATGTGTAATTCCTGGGTGGCACCTGTAGCTCAAAAGGGTAGGGTGCCAGCCCCATATGTCAGAGGTGGCAGGTTCAAACTCAGCCCTGGCCAAATTAAAAAAAAAAAAAAAGTGTAATTCCTAAAAATATTAGTGAAGACTATGATTTTTCCCTTTGCCAACTGTATTTCTTCAGTCAATACAAACCACTTTCAAATTAGATATAATTATTTTTGAATTAAAGAGGTCTTAGTCAAATGAAAAATTTGATAGAATGACTTTTCTTAAAAATTCTCATCACATAATTTCATTTTGCATTGGTGTCCAAATGAATTAAATATTGACATTCCTTAATAATTTATAAAATACCTGGGGACATGCATAAAATAGAAAGGGCATGATACCTAATTTTAGAGGGCTTACAACTGAATTCTTGTGGCTTAAGGTAGCATATAGAGATAACTTCACAGAATATCAAGGTGGTATGTTTGATTAAAATCAAAAAGGAATCAAAATAAATAAATAAAATAATTCTGGATGATGATTCTTACCACCTCAATAGAACTCTTACCAAATTTATTTATACTTTCCCTATTACTACGAGTAGCATATTCCCCAAAATATTCCAGAGAATTACCAAATCAAAGAAGCTACAATGAAAACCCCTGGATCAAACACACATTTGCAGAATTTTCAGAATTCATCCAATACAAATTAAAAAAAAAAAAGCCCACCATGACTGAGTAGGAATACTCTAAATGACCAATCCACTTTCATTTGAGGAAAATTTAGTATAGTGAATTAGATTATAAACTATGGAATGAAGAGACTTATATTTATGTCTTGGCTCTGTCATTAATTAGCTCTGTGATTTTAGTGAAGTTAAAGTTAAGAAGATGCTTTGCTTCTCTAGGTCTTAATTTCTGCACCTACAAGCAGGGGTTATTTTAGCACCTTATATATTTTATAGGGTGGGGCTCACTTGGTGAGATAATTCAGAAAAGGCACTTACTATAGTGTCAGACATAGATTAAGTATTCAAGAGAAGGAAACCATTTTTATTATTTGCGATAAATAATGTAAATGACGTAAGTGACCTGTGAGTTTACAATTCATAATTACAAGCTTGGGTTAAAGAGAAAGAATTCAAAGGATCCCTTGTAGACAGACTCTTTTACCTTGGACTGTTTTCTACATCAAAGAAAGAAATTAGAAAGATATCTGGAGAACACTTAGAGAACTAAAAATAGACCTGCCATTTGATCCTATAATTCCTCTACTAGATATATATCCAGAAGACCAAAAATCACACTACAACAAAGATATTTGTACTAGAATGTCTATTGCAGCCCAATTCATAATTGCTAGGTCATGGAAGAAGCCCAAGTGCCCATCAACCCACGAATGGATTAATAAATTGTGGTATATGTACACCATGGAATACTATGCAGCAATAAAGAAAGATGACTTTCTTTAGAGAAGAAAGACTTTACCTCCTTCATGTTTACATGGATGGAGCTGGAAAATATTCTTCTTAGCGAAGTATCTTAAGAATGGAAGAAAAGTATCCAATGTACTCAGTCCTACTATGAAACTAATTTATAGCTTTCATAGGAAAGCTATAACCCAATTATAGCCCAAGAATATGAGGAAAGGCGAGAAGGAGGAGAGAGGAAGGGAGAGGATGGGTAGAGGGAGGGTGATTGGTGGGATCACTTCTATGGTCCATCTTATAAGGGTACATGTAAATTTTTCTAAACGTAGAATATAAATGTCTTAACACAATAACTAAGAAAATGACATGAAGGCTATGTTAACCAGTTTGATGAAAATATTTCAAATTGTATATAAAAACAGCACACTGTACCCCATGACAGTATTAATGTACACAGCTATGATTTAATAAAAAAATAAATAAATAAAATAAAGAAAAAAATTTGTCCCATAAAAAAAAAAAGAAATTAGGCTACAATCTTACTAACAATTATGAGTTTATTATAACAAATCTATCAGATCCTTTACTATCTATCTGAGTAGAAGAATAGGGACAATCTTTAGAGCCCTTTCAGCCCTAACATTCTGTGACTCTAAGAAAAGGAAGGAGTATTTAAGTCAGAACTATTCAGAAATGGTGCATGTCTATTCACCAATTCACTATATGAATTCAAGCAAATTACGTAGATAAGCTGGAAAAAAATAGAACATCAGTGAGTCTGATGGTGGGGACAGGGCTAGAATTGATGGCTTCTGAGAATTCCTGCCAAAGATTTTGTGATTCAATAGTGTTTCAAATCCACAGATATATTCACTTCTTTTATCTCTGAAATTAGCAGGACATTAAGAAAGAAACATAAATTTGCTAGTAAAAGGTAAAAAAAACAAACAAACCAGTAGCTTTATCTATTGGTAAACTATTTCTAGGAAGGCAGACAAAATAATTAATAGCTAATATCTTTTACATGCCTTCACACACACCATCTCAGTAGATCTTTTGAGAGAGAAGTACAGACAAATGATGGTGGTATTGAGTTAGATCTATTGGTTCTGCTACTTGCTAACTCTGGAATCTTGGGAAAGTTAACCTCTATGTGTTTCAGTTTTCTGTCAAATAGAGAAATACTCTGACCTATAATAACTATTACCTTTACAGGGTTGTGTGGATGAAATAAATTACTAGTAGAAATTCAGAAAAGAGCTTGGCATATAATAATTACTAACTAGAGTAAACTGACAACATAAATAATGGGAAAAATATTTGCAATATATCTGATAAAGGGCTGATAACTAGAATATGAAAGAGCTCAAGCAAATTAGCAAGAAAAAAATAAGACAACCCCATTAAAAAGTGGATACAAAAGATATGAAGAGAAACGTATTAAATGAAGATCGTCTGATGGCCAACAAACACAGGAAAAAATGCTTGACATCTCTAATCATCAAGGAAATGCAAATAAAAACCACAATGAGATTTTACCTAACTCTGGTGAGAACGGCTCCTGTCAAAAAGTCTCAAAGCAACAGATGCTGACGTGAAGGCAGAGAGAAAGGAATACTCATTTACTGTTGGTGGGACTCCAAACTAGTACATAGGTCATTACAAAAATTTTGATACACAAAAATCAAGAAATCCATGAGGACAGAAACGAAGAGAGCTCTACTGGCAACACTGAAAAGATGAGCAAGTTGGAACTTGCATGGTTGAGTCAGAAAGGATGCCGTCAACTTGTGTCTCTTGGAAATGGAATAATGGCCCATAACACAGTCCGTCTCAAAACTTTTGTAGCTCTACAGAAAGTAGTACGGAGGGATCTCAAAGAACAAAAGTAGACCTATGTTTTGATCCAGCAATCCCACTACTGGGCATTTACCCAAAGGAAATAAACACATTTGCATACTGCATTTGAATGTTTATGGCAGCCCAATTCATGATTGCAAAGATGTGGAAACAATCCAAGTGCCCATCAGTACATGAATGTATTAATAAAATATGGTATATGTGTACCATGGAGTTCTACTCAGCCATAAAAATGGCAGTCTAGTATCTTTTGTAACAACTGGATGGAACTGGAGACCATTCTTCAAAGTAAAGTATTGCAAGAATGGAAAAACAAACATCACATATACTTACAACTGAATGGGAACTAGCTGGTTAACACTTATGTGCCCATATGGAAATACAACTCAGTGGAAATATAGTAGTTGGGAGAGGGGTGGAGGGGCAGGGTAAACACACACCTAATGGGTACAATGCTCATATTTGGGGTGAAGGGAACACTTACAACATCAATTTAAAATATACAAATGCAAATTATATAACCAAAATGTATATACCTTCTAATACTCTGAAATTAAAAAATAAATATTTAAAAAACTCAACCACCCCCAAATACTCGATAAATGTTGGCCATTATTAGTCTCTTGATTTTTAGAAAGAAACTATTAAAGAGAGAGATGTGCCTAAGGTCATAGAGACAACGAGATCCAGACATAAGTCTTATCTAATTTTCCTTGTGCCCATTTCATCCTCTTCATATCATGTCACTGCTTATGCTCATTAGCAATACCTCAATAAAATGGGGTACTAAGCAGGAAATTAAGTAGAAAATGACAAACTTTTTGCAAGTAGAACGTTTTCTTTTTTTTTTCTTTTTTTTTTTTTTAAGTAGAACATTTTCGTACTCTTCTAAGAGGTCATGATAGCATCCCAAAGAAATAAAATCCAGTGCTATCCTCTAGAAATTTAATACATGCCGTATCTCTGGTAGGCCACATTTAGAAAGGAAAAATAGATGTGGGAATTCATTTTAATAATGTTTCAGTTAACCAAATATATCCAAAAATTATCATTTTGACGTGTGTTATGGGCTGAGTTGTGCCTCCCCCATTCATACGTTGAAACCCTAACCCCCATCACCTCAGAATGTGACTGTATTTGGAGATAGGGGGTTTAAGGAAGTAATTAAGTTAAACATTAAGTTAAAATGAAGTCATTTGTGTCTAATCCAATATGACTGGTGTCCTTATAAGAAGAGAAAATATAAATATAGGTGCACACAGAGGGGAGAACACATGGAGACACAGGGAGAAGGTGGACACCTACAAGGCCAGGAAGGAAGCCTTAGATGAGACCCACCCTGCTGACATCTTCATCTCACACTTCCACCTTCTAGAACTGTGGGAAAACATACGTTCTTCTTGCTTAAGCCACCCAGCCTATGGTAATTTGTTATGACAGCCCTAGCAAGCTAATACAACCTATAATCACCTAATCAAAATCACTGAGATATTTTGCATTTTTTTGTCCCAAGTATTTGAAATCCAGTGTGTGTGTTACAGTTACAGCACATCACAATTCGGATTATCCACATTTTCTTCTTTTGCCTAATTATTCTGGCTATTGTTGTACTGAATTGAATCAGATGGTGGAAGTGGACATCATTGTCTTGTTCTAGATCTGAGAGAAAAAAATGTTTCAACTTTTCCTCATTTCGTGTGATGTTAGCTGTGTGGGTTTGCACAGACGGCCTTTAATGTGCTGAATTATGTTCCTTACATAGCTGATTTACTGGAGAGCTTTTATTATGAAGGGACGTTGAATTTTATGAAATACTTTTTTAGCACCCATTGAGATGATCATATACTTTTTGTTCTTTATTCTGTTGATGTGTTGTAACACATTTATTGATTTGCACATGTTGAACCACCCATTGGTCCCTGAAATAAATCAGCCTCGATCATGGTGTATAACCCTTTAAATGTGCTGTTGGATTGAGTTTGCTAGTATTCCGTTGAGGATTTTTATATCTATGCTCATCGAGGATATTGGTCTGTTGTTTTCTTTTTTCATTCTTCTTATCTGGTTTTGGTATCATGGTAATGATGGCCTCAGGGAATGAGTTTGGCAAAATTCCTTCTTCTTCAATTATTTGCAGTGGCTTGAGAAAAATGGGTGTTGGTTCTTTGAAAGTGTGTCAGAATTCACAGTCCTGGGCATTTTTTCTTGGGAAATTTTTTTACTGATTTAATATCTTTAGTTATTATTGATCTGTTCATGTTTTCTGTTTCTTCCTGGTTCAATCTGGGTAGGTTGTGTGAGGCCAGGAATTTATCCATTTCCTTTAGGTTCTCAAATTTGTTGGAATATATTTGTTTGTAAGTCTCCTTATTATTCTGTACTATCAGGAGCAATGTATCTTTTTTTTTTTGGCTGGGGCTGGGTTTGAACCCACCACCTCTGGAATATGGGACTGGCACCCTACCTTTTTGAGCCACAGGTGCCACCCACAATGTGTCTCTTTTTAAACAAAAACAAAATAAAACAGAGTCTCACTCTGTTTTGGGAAGCTGGAGTGCTGTGGTGTCATAGCTCACAGCAACCTCAACATCCTGGGTTCAAGTGATCCTCCTGCCTCAGCCTCCCAAGTAGCTGGGACTACAGGTACCCACCACAATGTTTAGCTAAGTTTTCTATTTTTAATTAGAGACAGGGTCTCACTCTCAATCAGGCTGGGTTCAAATTCCCAAGCTCGAGTGATCCTCCTGCCTTGGCCTACCAGAGTGCTAGGATTTACAGGTATGGGTTTATTTCCTATTTATTTGGGTCTTCTCTATTTTTTTCTTAGTATAACTAATGATTTTCCAATTCTGTTTGCCCCTTTTTAAAAACTTTTTGTTGATCTTTTATTTTTTTAGTCTCTGTTTTTTTTTTTTTTTTTTTGAGACAGTGCCTCAACCTGTTGCCCTGGGTAAAGTGCTGTGGCATCACAGCTCACAGCACTTCCAACTCCTGGGCTTAAGCTATTCTCTTGCCTCAGCCTCTCAAGTAGCTGGGATTACAGGCACCCACCACATGCCTGCCTATTTTTTGGTTGTAGTTGTCATTGTTGTTTGGCAGGCCCAGGCTGCGAACTTGCCACCTCTGGTGTATGTGGCAGGCACCTTAGCTGCTTGAGCTACAGGCACCGAGCCTTTAGTCTCTATTTTTATTTCTGGTCTGATCTTTGTTATTTCTTTCCTTCTTCTCCTTTCTTTCTTTGGGTTTGCTTTGTTCTGGTTTTTCTAGTTCCTTGAGGTTCACTGTTAGGTTGTTTATTTGAAATCTTTCTACTGTTTTGATGAAGGCATTTATTTCTATAACTTTTATTTTTAGCACTGCTTTTGCTGTATCTCATTGGTGCTGGTATATTGTGCTTCTATTTTCATTTGTTTCAAGAAGTTTGTTGATTTGCTGCTTAATTTCTTCATTGCCCCTTGAGTGGGTTGCTCAAGAATGTCTTGTTTAATTTCCATTTAAGTTGTACAGTATCCAAACTTCCTCTTCTTATTCATTTCTAGCTTTACACTACTGTGGTCAGCAAAGATACTTGATATAATTCAGATTTTAAAAATTCGTTGACCCTTGTTTTGTGGTCTAACACATGGCCTATCTGGAGAATGGTCCACGTGCTGATGAGAAGAAGAATATGCATTCTGCAACTGTTGCATGAAACATTCTGCTAATGTCTGTTAGGTCCCTTTGGTTTATAGCACAGTTTAAATTTTCTGCAAGGATGATTTGACCAGTGCTGATAATGGGGTGTTTAGCTCCCTAACTCTCCCTTTAGATCTAATAATATTTGATTTATATATCTGGGTGCTCTGGTGTTGGGCATGAAAATTAAGTTTGTGAGCTCATCTTAGAAACAAGTGCTACACTACACACCTTGTTGCTGAATAGTATCAGTACAGTTACTCTGGGAAGCTGTGCACTGATGCCAGTGCCTAGGCTACCTTTCAAAGCAATTTTGGAACTTTTTTCTGGACTAGCCATCAGAGCCATTATCATGTTACTCTTGATGTCCTGAAGGTCATCAAAATGTCTCCTTTCACTATTTCCTTAATCTTTGGGCAAATAAAAAAGTTACTGAGGGCCAGATAGGTGAGTAGGAAGGGTGTTCCACTACAGTTATTTGTTTACTGGCTAAAAACTCCCTCCCAGACAGGGCTGTGTGAGCTGCCACATTATCATGATACAAGGGCCAAGATTTTCAGTTAAAATTTTCCTGTATCAAAACATTCCTCTATCAATGTTTTACTTGGTCTTCTATGTTTCTCACAGTCAGCCAATGATTCTGATGTATAATTCAATGAATTTTTGCCATGTTTTCATCAGTTCTGCTTATTACTGGCTGCCCTGACCTCTCTTCATCAGTGATGCTTTCTCTCCTCTCAGAAAAAACATTTAATCCATTTGTGTACTACCATTTTCTTCATGGCATTATCCCCATAAACTAGAACCATCATGTTCCCTTATTTCACTTCCACTCTTACAAAATTTCACAATAAATTTAATATTTGTTCTTTGCTCTAATTCAAGCTCCAACATTCTTGCAATGACAAACAAAAGCATGCAACAATAATGAATGCCACTCAGCAAGACAACGCCACATGTCAACATGAACACCACTAGGAGACACTGACATATGAAGGTTATGAGCCTTTACTGAGTTGTTGTGCTGCCAGTGTAAGCAAGCACAGTGTGGTAAGTCCACGAACTTAATTGTCAGACCTCATATGTGTTTCCATGAAAAGAAAAACCAAAAATGAGCAGGAGTGGTCATACTTATATCAGATGAAACAGTCTTTGAGTCAAAATTTGTCAAAAGAGACCAAGTCATTATATATGATAAAGGGGTCAATTCACCAAGAGGATTTAACAACTGTGTGTGTGTGTGTGTGTGTATATTTGTCTTGGTCTTTGATTTTTGACAGTTTGAATATAATGTGCCTTGGAGAGTACATTTTTGAATTGCATACATTTGGGGACTCACAAACTTCCTGGATCTGGATGACAATATTTCTCCCAAGATGGGATATTTTCCCCTTTTATTTCATTAAATCAGTTTTTCTATGCCATTTTGCACCTCTTCTCCTTCTGAAATTCTCACATTGTGGATATTTGTTCACTTAATGTTCCATATATCCTATAGTCTTTATTCTTTTTCGTCCTTTTGGCCTTTTTGTCTGACTGGGTTATTCCAAAAGACATGTCTTCAAGTTTAAAAATTCTTTCTTCTTACCTGATCTAGTCTATTTTTAAAGCTCTCAATAGCATTTTTTTAATTCACCGAATTCTTCACTTCCAAGATTTGATTCTTTTTTATGATATATACCCGTATCTCTTTGTTAAATTTCTCATTCAGAAAAATATGGAATGCTCCTTGAATTTGTGTGACATCTTTGAGCAGGAGCCATACTAATCTTCCCACATCATTCCAATTTTAGTGTATGCTAAGTCATACTACCAAGATAAATACCCACAAAGGATTTTCTAACTTGTGGGTTTTCTAGACATTCAGTTGGCTTTTAATATTAACTTGAGTTAATATTTGAGTTGCTTGTAGATATCCTAAAAGCACAGAGACAAGGTTTATCTTTTCTTCCAAATCAGATAAATTTGCTAATAATCAGTGTTTCATTGAAAGGTTTGTCATAGGGCTAAGACTGAATTTCCTGTTTAAATTGATATTGGGGAAAGCCTGTGGGATTTTCTTAGCTGTTTGT
>NW_003852411.1:20548855-20648472 GCF_000181295.1 Otolemur garnettii
TTTTTTTTTTTTTTTTTTTGCAGTTTTTGGCTGGGGCTGGGTTTGAACCCACCACCTCCGGCATATGGGGCCGGTGCCCTACTCCTTTGAGCCACGGGTGCCGCCCTGTTTTAGTTTGTTTTTAAGTTGTTTGTTTGTTTGTTTGGGTTTTGTTTTAGTTTGTTTTTTAAGTTGTTTCTTTGGCTTTTGCTTTAGTTTTTTTTTTTTAAGTTGTTTGTTTGTTTGTTTGAGTTTTGCTTTAGTTTGTTTTTTAAAATGTTGGTCTGCTTTGGCATGTCTTAATGCATATTCACTGAAGCCTGCTGTTAAGTGGAATGTAACCACAGTGGGTTTTAAAGCCACTACTCATGATAAATCCTGTATCTTTAAGGGTTAGGACTACTCACCCCGTGCTCAGTTATTTTTGCTTTGCTCTGTGTGCTCATCTACACAATGTGCAACTCACACTCTCACTTGCCAGGAAAGCGTTAGGTAAAAACAGTTCAAACTCAGGGCAGGCTTTACAGAAACTTCTACAGAACCGTTTTTCACCTTAGAGTGTGCAGATCTATTCCTGGGGATAGGAAATGTTTTAATGGCAATTTAAACATTTTGTGTTCTCATTTTACTGTAATCTTTGAAGCATGCAATGATCTCAATGACTACTTTTAATTATTTCATGTATTGATATTTAGTTGGCATTTCTAAAAGACACAAACTTCTTTTCATAAGTCATAACCACAATACCATTATCCACATCAAAAATACTTAAGAAGAATCATTTAACGTCAAGGACTACTTTTAAGAATCTTTTCATTGGAGAAATTTTAAATGTATGTAAAAGTAGAGAGGACATAAACAGCAGTATGAAATAACTTCTGTGTGCTCATTACTTCAACAATTCACCACATGGCCAATCTTGTCCCATCTATACTCCTCAACTATTTTGAGGCAAATCTAGATACCACATAATTTCACCTGTAAATATTTCAGTAAAAGACAAGAAGACTTGGAAAACACAACCACAATACTGTTACCATATCTAAAATGTTAGTAATAATTTTTAACACTATTATGTGTTTCATGTGTACATTACACTTTCTCAATTATCATTTGAAAAAATGTCTTTAAATTTATGCATGTGAATTAGAATTCAACCACATCCATACATTGTGATTGCTAGATGTGTCTCTGACGTCTACTTTGACCTACAGACTTCTCTGCTACCCCTTTTTTCTTCTTGCAATTTGTTATTTTTGTTTTAAAAAATGGGCTTATTTTCACCACTCTCCTCCCTGTGGATTCAGCTGATTGCATCTCCTGCATATCATTTGGGATATGTTCCTCCATTCCCAATATTTCCTGTAATTTGGTAGTTAGATCTGGAGGCTCAATGATTATGCCTTAACTGACTCTTTTTGAGTTAAGAAAAGGTATCTACATCAAAATTGACATGAAGACTGGATATTAATGTTGTGGATAAGAAAATGACCTCTTTACATATAGCATAAACATAATTTTCTATTGTACTTGTATGGTTTAAACCAGTTTATTGAAGAATAGATAATTGCTACAGTTATCTGATGCTATATAGTAAACATTTAACATATTATGAGAAATGTAGTAGGTTTCTTGGGAGATTGAAGAGAGAAACATAGTACAATTTGTGCTTCTAAGAAACTTACTGTCTTTTGGGGGAGGTTCCAATTAACAGGCAGACAAAACAATGGGACATCATGATTGCATGTAATAAGTGCTAAGCAGTAAGATAAAGGATACTTGACTTTCCAAGAAAAGTGGTATTTCTAAAGGTTTCAGGAGCCAGACAAGGCTACAGAGAAAAAATGGGTGAGATTTGCCTTGGTTGTGTTGGGGCATGAAGACATTGAGAAGGCATCCAAGTTGGGAGGACAAAAAGAAGGAAAGTAGAAACTGGCTTGATGTGTTTGGGAAAATACTGGGGAGGGCATGGTGACAAGCATGTTGAGTAGAAGGAGATATGACGAAATTGTGAAGTGAGTGGTCAGATTGTAGAGAACTTGAGTTAGAATAAAGAGATGAGTGGGGATGTAGTGGGCTTGCAAGGTCACCAGAAAAGATATATTCAAGTAATGTTTTAGGACTATCAGTACGGCACTGTTGGCAGGCTGAATTTGTTTGTGGGTGAGACCAAAAGCAAGGAGATGAGTTATTGTCTATGGTAGGAAACCATGAGTAAAGTGATAAAAGTCTGGATCAAGTAGGTAGTTATAAAAAAATGGGGAGGTAAGAGTGGATCTTAAAGGCATCCTAAGGAAGGAATAATCAGAAAATAGTGATAGATTAGATACAAAGTTGATAAGATAGGAGTAAAATAACACGCTCATGCGTCCAGCCCAGAAGATGGATATGGTGACTTCATTAACTAAGGCAAATAAATGGAGGCAGGGAAATTGATTTTCATGGAGAAAATGAGTTTACTTTTGAGTAGCTTGTGTTTGAGTTGATGCAAAGGACATATCTTCTGGCAACAAGAATCACAGAATAAGAATTAAGAAGTCACAGCAGAAAACGTAGATTTAAAGACCTTTCATACACAGGTACAAGCTGGAGTCATCAGAACAGAGAACACGCATACAAACAAGTGTGCAAAGAAGACCAGTTCCTGGCCTACTGTGTGTACAGAGTAAATGTTCAGGAGTGAGAGAATGAATGATGAGACAAGTAAGGGAGGACAGTGTTTCCAGATATCTATAGTTACAAAAGTGGAAGAAAGGCTGGCAAAGGAAACCAGGGGGTGAACAGAGGTGGGGGAGCTCAAAAATCACACAACATCCCAGGATACTTCAAATTAAAAAAGCTTCTGAGACAAATGCAGTCATCAACAGTGCAAGATATTGCTAAGAGGCCAAATAGAATGAGAATTAGCCAAAGGTTCTGTCTGAATGATGTAGGGATCCTGAACAGAGCCTTTCTGCAGGGGATGAGTTGGGCTGCACTTGTGAGGAATCCAGAAGCTGCATTAGGAGGGTGAAGTGGAGAATGTGGAAAAGGGAGTGAAAGAAAGTAAGTCATACCGTGGGAATCTGGCAGAGTAACGAAGGAATGGCGTGGTATTCATCAAGATATCAGGATGGAGTCACAAAGTTTCTTTTAGGGAGGGAAGACGTGTGTGTATATATATGTGAAGTTTAAAAATGAGCTGGAAGACAAAAGACTAAAGACAACAGAGGTGATTTAAAAAAACAAATAAAACTCAGTGTACCAGTAAAGGAGAAATATTCAGAAAGATCCACGTCATATTCCAGCCATGCCAGGCTGTCCACTATTCCCAGATCAAACCATGTGTATCATAACCTCGTGCCTTCGGATGTGAATACCCTTTTGCCTAATATCTGGTTGCTAAAATCTTTCCGTTATTCAAGATGTAGCCCAAGTGTCGCCATCCTAGTGATAATCCACCCTAGTCAGGTAAAACAGAATTGGTCTCTCCTTCCTACACACTCATAGCTTATTAAATGTTTCTCATTTAGAAATGATGATTGTTAACTGCATGTATGATTGTTAACTGCACTCGAATAGGTCTTTTCCATCGTACTTTAATGTACCACACATAGTTGGTACTAAATAATGTTTAGTGAGTGGAAGCGGACTCTTTCTTCTTAAAGATTTAAAGGGAGGATAAGGACAGAATGGTGGCAGAGTGCTCAGGGGAGGTGAAGGTAAAGATATCGGGCAGATTCTTCTGGTTAGCTTGAATATTCTCCCGAAGAGGTGACTTTCATGCCCAGAGGGACTGATATGATGGAAGATCACATTTGGAATAGGTGCAGCGCTAGTCAAAGAGGTGGGTAAAAGGAGGGAAAGGTCTTATAAGGATTAGATGTGATGAATTTGCAAATAGGCCAGATTTTGTAGCAAGTTTTCTTTCACTAGGAGTTCACATTTGGAAGGACAGAGAAAGCATAAAGATCCAGCATTGTTGACTGGAGCAAGCAGCGTCACATAATCACTAATGAACATTTAACATGGAAAGGTGGTCACTGCAGAACGACCTCACAAACAAGGCTGGGATGCCAAGCTGGGAGCCTGGCTAAGGAGAGAACACAACCTGTCAGGCAACACTCTCTACTTGGCTGCCGGGACAATCACCAGGGATGATCTTAAAAGAATCCTGAAACCGAGGCCCCACCCACAGGGACTGTGATTTATCCTAATTGGTCTGAGGATGAGACCTGGGGCATCTGCATGTTTTGAAGTGCTCCAGTTTGAGAACCCTGCAGTAAAGAGATACAGGTCTGAGCAGAGCAGAAGGAGGGTAAGTGGTGGAAGGGTCTAGTGAGGATAGAGCACAAGATGAAATAAAAATGCTATTTATGGTCTCCGGCCTGAAAATTCCCAGGAAAAAGACGAGTCTGACTTAACATAAAAGAAAGTATCTATGTTTTAAGGTCCAAATGTGATCTCAGCTACTTTCCACTGGAGAGACGTCACCGTTCCCTGACAGTCATAATTGGCACTGTGGTAGGCAGATGGCTGAACGGGGAAGGAAAACTTACAAAGCTTTCTTCTAGTCTTTATTTCAAAAAGATTCCCATCTGTGATCAGGCTTAGCGGGGTCTTTCTGAGACCCAGTGAGGCCGAGGACAAGTGCAGAAGGAACACAGGGTACCCAGGAAATCCCATCACGTGCCAGACCCAAGGTCAGCCATCCCAGTGAATCCCAAGAGACGTCCTGGAGGAGGGCTCAGACCAGCTCTCTGACCTCAGTTGTAAAAGTCAGGCAGAGCCCCGGTTTTCTTCGTAGCCATTTATGACTCTCATTCATAAATTTGGCTAAAGCGTTTTTGAATTCATTTACATTTCCTGCCAGTCCACCTTTTGGGACTAATGAGTTCTGCAAGTTTATAACCTGCTGTGTGAAGTAGATTTCCTTTCATTTGCCCTAAACTTACTGCAGTCTGTTTTAAAGAGTGCCCTCCTTGTCCTAAGAAGAAAAAGTAAACAGAATTATAAGATGAGGAAAGGCTGGCTCAAGTGAGCAGGACAGAAAAAGAGCTAGGTGTTACAAGGAATTGCAGACTACCTTAAATACATAGTATAGTTTTTAAAAGGCAAACCTGGCTGGACTGCATGACCCAGGGGGAGCTGAGTGTGCCACACTACAACAGCTCCATTGTTCTTGGTGCTGGTGAGACCCTTTCAGGGTCTCTGCATCCTGTTTGGGGCTCCACTGTCCAAATGAAAGGGAGAGCTTGAATATTTAGCAGATATCAAGAAAACGGATTAAAATTTTGGAAGAAAAATTTGGACTTTTCAGGTTAGAGAAAAGAAAGATTTTCTGCACACAAATATCAAGGATACGTAGCAAGTGGAAAATAAGGTGTCCCACCTTTGAACTAAAGCCAGAGAGGAGTCAAAAGGCATCAGACAGTGATTTAGCTTTGCAATAAGAAGGAACGTGCTGACAAGCGGAGGCCGAAAGGTCTGCATTTTTATTTCTCTAAATGTTCATATTTCCAAAATGATTTGGGGTTCATCTCGCTGTCGTGCATGCCTCGGTGGCTTATAAAAAGAGCTGAACGACTTATTTACTGAGAGCACTCTGGTAATACTGAACTAGGTGAAGCCATGAAAGAGATGAGGGTAGGAGCATCTTACATTAGAAAGGAAATTTGTGATCGAAATTGCCCCAAACGTGTGCCATTCGTAAGACTAGAAGGCAACAACGAATATTTTTTAAAGATATTCATTTTGGTGGGCTGAAGAGGAGTAGACCAAAGTATCTGTTGCATTTTTGCCTCCAAGGTCACCGTGAAAATTTGATTATAAAAAAGTCTTGTGTTTTAATGGAAAATAGGGCAAAGGTTACGTGCAACAGGAATCCAGTCATGTGGAGCTTACAGAACGCAGGTTAGGCTCGTAAAACTGCTCATTAAAACGCTCTGTTCTGCAGCAAAGGCAAATAAATGAGCTCAGGGAAAAGAGCCACAGAAATTGTCTAGAAATATTTCCATGAAAGACTGTGAAAATAGTCCTTCCAGTCAGAAGAAATGTGCAGTTATTGCTTATACAAATAGCCCACACTTAAAAGACTTTTAAATACCTTCCCTGCAATGCTGGTTTTGACCTTCTGCCAAGAGCTACTTAATTTTTTTTTTTAATTTTTCTGAATAGACTGTACGATGAGCAAAGAATAAAAAGGCACACACAGCGTACGTTTTTAAAACAGCACGAAAAGAACAGTTTTGTTATCAACCTTCACTCTAAATTCTGGTTTAAACTGAGACAATTTGTTTTACAAATTCTGTACTGGTTTCCAATGTCAACCCCCAATTTTAGACATGAAGACAAAAAAAAAAAGGGAAGCTTTTTAGGGCTCCAATTCTCTACCCTTCACTATCCTACATTAGAAGATTACAGAAAATGTAGATTGAGGAATTTAATAATACTAACGGCTTGCTGGCCAAAATAATGGACAGCGAGGGGACTTCTAAGAAGACAGCCTCAAAGAGATTCAGACAGACCGCGCTTACACAACGGCTGGCTGGTCTGTAAGGCCCCGAGCCAAAAACAACATCAATAGCCACAGGCCCATCCCTGGTGGAGGAAACTACACAACTTGATGCTGATTGAGAGAGAGAGAGAGAGAGAGAGGTGGGGGGCTGTCCAGATGCCCATCTGATTTGTGATGTAAAGTCAGTGATGCCCCAGGCCCCGTCTGAGCCACCAAAGGGGCAACCTGGTGAAGTCTCACATGCCAAGTGATGAACAGGGACCAAGCCAGCTCGCAGAGAACAGACCGCTCCAGAAAGAAGCACCAGGAGTGAGTCATGTGCTCTGAATTCACACCCGACCTCTCTGTCTGTGGCTTTTCCCTGCACCATTTCCACAGTGTGCGGGAATTGGGATGAGGGACCCGGAAAAGCAGTCAATAAGAGCATGGAAATTTTCTGCTTTTTATTTTTTTAAGTAGACAGGATCACCCATGGCAATCTCTCTTCACGTCTACAACTTACTTTATCTTAAGAAAAGCAGTCTGGAGAGGGCTTGTGAGAAGCAATGAATCAAACCGAGAGGGACTCCTTCTACACGCCAGGCTGGAGCACAGAGGCTTCCTGCCAGCCTTTACCCTGGGCTCACTCTGGTTTTGGTGTCCGGCTGTTTCATTCTGGCGGGGGAGGGAGCTGACTGACAGCCTTGGAGAGATTTGGCGAAAATAAAAATACAGAGCAATTTGACACAGCTAAACCTCATCTCACATCCGATGGGACAGCCTGGACATTTGATAAATACATCTTGGCAACAATAGCTCGACTCTTCAGAGTTTGCTGTAAAAGGCTATTTCCGAATTCACCCAGCTCTGAACAAAGTAACCTGCTCTTTTCCCTCCCCACTGGCCTTTAGCACACCTTATTAGAGAATAATGATTTCTTTCACTTCAATGGATTTTTAAAACCAGCATTGTTCTGTCCACAGTGGTAGTTTACGTCTTTACACACACACACACATGCTCACACACGCATTCTTGCACAAGTTAGCAAGATTTAAAGCCTCTCATTTTTTATTCTTGAAGTCCCAAAAGGGAAACTATTATTCATGTGCCAAAGCACACAGCCATTCATTCCTAGTATTTTTTCTTTCTTTCTCCCTATATCCCCTCCCAATGGGATTAAAAGCAGTCTGCGATGTGGAGTCTGAAGGCAGAGGAAGGAGAGGAGTGGGAGGCAGAAAAAGATGGCATTTCCACAGCCTCCGCCACACTGATTCAACACAGTAGGAACCTTGTGCTGCAGACTCAAAACCCTTTCCTTCCCCTCAGCCTTGCACTTGGCCCGCTTCTATGGAAGCCGGGCATTGATGACCCTGGGTAGAACTGGGAGAGGAGGTAACTAAGAAATGGCCTTTCTGAGAGTGAAAGGAGGACGGAGAGACCTAAGGAAACTCTCATGACCTTTAACTGTTTGATTTATAAAAAACAAACAAACAAACAAAAAGAAACTTCATCTTGAAATAAATTTAGTCTTTAAAAAAAGGTTGTAAAATAAATACAGAGAATTCCTGCATATCCTTCACCAGCTCCCTCAAATGTTGACACCTTACCAAACTACATAACCATGATCAAGATCAGAAAATGGACATTGCTACAATACCGTGGTCTAGGATCTCATCCTGGGTCATACTTGAGACCAGTTGTTATGTCTTTTAGCCTCCTTTAATTTGGGGCAAATAACACTCCAAAGGGTATTGACTAGTTGTTTAACAGTGCTCCTACATTTGAGGTTAACTGATGTTTCCTCATTTTTAATTTCAAATTGTTCTCTTTTTTTTGGCAAAAACGCATGGTGCGCTTTTCACAGTGCTTTGTATCAGCAGTCCTACCATGTCAATCTGTACCTTTATGAGCAATGTGAACTTTGATCATTGGGTTAAAATGCTGATTTCTAGCTTTCTCCACTATAAAGCTTCCACTTTTTCCTCTTTAGAATCAGAAAGTATTTTGTGGGTGATATTTTGAAGCTATGCGAATATTGGGTTTCTCATCATACTTTCATCTACTCATTTTAACAACTATGGATGATTCTTAAGGGGAACAATTATTACTGTACTGTTTCACAAATGGTGATTTTTTAATTTCTATTTTTCTCTTCTCAATTTATTAATTGGAATGATAAGGAAGAGCTTCCCACTCTCCTTCATTTAATTATTTATGTAAGTATGGACTCTTAACTTATTCTAAAGATTACACTCCATTACTATCATTATTTTGCTGCTTAAACTGCCCCAGATTTAGTCATTGGGAGCCTCTATCAAGTTGTCTCTTAGAATCTTTTCCCATGTCCCCCATGATTTTTTGAGCACTTCCTTACCTTCTGGCACCAAGAGATATTCCAGGCTCACCGGTACTTTCTGTGCTCTAGTCCTGGAATTTCTCCCAGGACCCTGATTCATTTTATTGAAGGAGGATATAAAATAACCTTACCTTTTCCTGTGAGTCATAGTGAATATATTAGCTTTCCTAGTGGCAGAAAGACACCAGCATATGAGTAAGGAGAAACAAAGGCCTTGCACTTTCAGTATTTGGGGGAAAACTTTCTCACAACCATAAGCTTCAATATACGATAGGACCTCCCTACAATGAACACTCCCTTAAGGTCACAGCCTGGGACGTGCACTACATCAGTGCCCTAGGCCTAGTTCCCTACGTTGACTAGTTTCTTGCAGCCCCTTGGGTGATCAATTTAGAGAGGTTCTTCTATAATACAATGACTTTCTCTGCTTACCCTAAATAGGAAATCCTTGCTAGATAATGAGCTGGAATCAAATAATTGAATGTTTAAGATCAACAAAATTTTTTTTCAAAAATCTGAGATACCTATGGATGTTTCATTACAAATTTAAAAACACCCAAATTTTCAGTATGTTTAGCAAAGTGTAACTCGAATTAAAATGAGTAGCATATATTATATAAAAATGTTTAATTTTTTTCTGATTGTTTCATAAGTTAAAAGTGAACAAAGGATAGATTGCCTGAGCTCAGGAGTTCGAGACCACCCTGAGTAAGAGTGAGACCTTGTTTCTAAAAATAGTGGGGCATGGTGGCAAATGCCTATAACCCAGCTACTTGGGAGGCTGACGCAAGAGGATCACTTGAACCAAGAGTTTCAGGTTGCTGTGAGCTATGATGCCATGGCATTCTACTGAGGGCGACAAAGTGAGACTCGGTCTTAAACAAAAAAAGTAGTAAACAAAAGATAATGAAAATTCTTTCATGTTAATATAATTAAATTATAGCAAGCTGTTTAGTATTTGTGGGAAAATAAAACTCACTCTTCATCTGGCTCCCAATCAGCATGCATCATTATTATTTTTGTTATTTTAACATGGGCTTAGATTTATCTAAATGTTCACCCATTTCTTGGTCCATATTCCTTCGGGGTCATTTTTGTTCTTCCCAATGTGCATCCTTTCCTTTTACTTGTGTGGTCCTTTTACTTTTGGTGGGAAACTCTGTCTTTGTTGTCTTAAAATGTCTTTATTAGGCCCTCACTTTAAGAGAATACTTTAGGTATACAGCTTTGGATTGGCAGCATTTCTCTCTGCACTTTGAAGATTATTCCATTAGTTCTGCTTTCCACTATTTTTCCTTAGTTATCTTATCTCTTTAGCCTTGCTGCTCTGCAATTTAATTAAAATGCATATTTGTGTGTGATCTGTGGTGCTCCTACATCTTAGAATTTATGACTTTCATCAATTCTGGAAAAATTTTAGCCAATCTCTCATTCTTATCGAGAATGATAAACATACAATAGATCTTTCATATTTCATGTACATTTCCTATCTTTCTATGTTCCACTCTGGGTAATTTATTCCATTTCATACCCAATTGTGTACAGGAGTTGGTTTATAGCAGCAATTAAGGACCAATGGTATACATCTTTTGCCAATTTGGCGTTCACTGACGTCACTTTGGTAGCTTAAAATTGGCCATAGAGGGGGTATTTACATCGTGGAAATTGATACATACTACTAAACAGGGCTTTTTTTTTCCTCCTGGAGAGCTAGTTATTAAACATATAACAACACATTACTGCGTACAGCCCACTTTACTTGTTCTGTGTTCAGGTGTTTGATCTACTCATAAAGTTTTAATAATCCCATTTTATTTTCAAACTTCCATTTGGCTACTTAAAAATATGCCTTGTCTTAAAAAAAAATAGTGTTGTTTTTCCAAGTTTGTGATTTGTTCTTTATTTCTTTAAATATTTTAAACATAGTCCAAAACCTTTTCTACTGTTTGTTATTCTCTTGACTTCCTCACGATGGCTTCTTTATGCCTTTTTAAATGCTGGATTGTGTATTTATGTTCAGCTGGGCTTTATTTGTGTGAATTCTATTTAATCTGATTTGAGAGTGTATCCTTCCAGAAAGTATTTAGGTTTCTACAGGCTCCCAAAACTGCTTTTAACCTGAGTCCACTTTAAGTTAATCTCTTAAGCTTTACTTGACCATGTTAGTGGTACAACTCTGAACCCCAATTGCATGAGAAGAGAATTATAGAAATGGATTCTTAAGACTCTTCTTTCTTCACTTAGAACTCAGGCCAAGACAAGTAAATTTCCTTGTTTTCTTCTTTTACTGACCAGTAGATTTTTCTTCATCCACCATTTTCACTCAAGGTATAACTCCCTGGGGGTCCTAGCTTGCTACAGGGATCTTGGTTCTAATTTCCCAATTTGTTCCAATCTGAGGCCTTTCTTCCTAACCCCATATAACTATGTGTACCCGAAACTCTCAGGTACAGTACATAGCAATGTCCCATGGACAGCGGTGACTCCACTGCAGACTAAACCCTCTGCTTGCCATGTCCCTCTTTATTTCCTGGCACAGGAATTTCTCATCTTCCTCTGAGCTCAGTTAGGCACTGCCTACCATTTCTAGTCCATGTTAGTCTAATTTGCTAGTCTAAAAACACTGCCAGAAGAAATCCCAGTCTGTATGTCTTTGTGGACTTACTACAGTTTAGAATAATAAAGATTTGAGAGCTCCGATTTGTGCTTAGCCTTTTCTTTTTCTTCAGATATTGTATAGCAAAAATATCTTGGAACACATACACACACGACACACATTTATGTATGGAGTACTACCGTGAGTTAGCACTATTAGTCACTTCAGAATATTTCTTGATCACTACAAAGACTCTGTAAACCATGAAAAAATGGAATCTGAGGTTGGAATGGAAAACAATTTATGGCCTAACAGCCATTTTTGGGACAAAGTTTATTTGAGCTTCATATACTGTAGACTACTAGTTTCCTTTGATGACAACGATAATATTGTGTACTATTCATACACAGAATATATATATACGAATATATACTTTATACAAATGTAGAGGTATGCAGTTTTCAAGTTGTTTTACTAATATAATTTGTTTTGCACTTTAGACTGATTTTGTGATGTAAGTAGACTTACTACTTCCTTTTTCGGAGACTGAAAGTCAAAAAAGTTTCATTATTTTTTGAAGGCCATATAGTACAAATTGAAGAGATATAACAGAAGTGAAATTCAGATTTCTAAGCTCTAAGTGCACTGATGAATAAGCACAATCAGTCACAAAAATTGGGGCATTTTCTGGTATCAAAGGGGAAGAAAATCCTGTTAAAATAGAAGAATCTGCTGGAGAATGTTCTTCTGAGCAAAGTATCACAAGAATGGAGGAAAAAGTATCCAATGTACACACCCCTATTATGAAACTAATTTATAGCTTTTATATGAAAGCTATAACCAAATAGCCTGAGAATATGGGGAGGGGGGAGGGAGAAGGGAGGAAGGAATAGGTGGAGGGAGGGAGGGATCACTTCTGAGGTTTATCTTATAGGGGTACAGGTGAATCTTTCTAAGAGTAGAATGTGAACGTTTTAAAGCAATAACTGAGAAAATGACATGAAGGCTGTGTTGACCAGTTTGATGGAAGTATTTCAGATTGCATGTGAAAACCCCACACTGTACCCCAGAAGTGCATTAATGTACATAGTTACCATTCAATTAAAAAAAAAGTGGAAAAAAAAATAGAAGAATCTGTGGTCAGGTCATGGGCCTATTAGATATTATAGACATATATATTACTATAGACTATATAGATATAGCACCTAGGGGCTCCTCTCTATATATTTTGACTTTTTTTTTCAATATTCAATAGAAAAGAAATGAATAAAAAATCTCTGAAGAAACCCCTTAGCTTTCTGAACACTTTTGCTACTTGCCATATTGTTTTCTGTCCAGAAATCTTAATTTCATTATTCAAGCGATGAGGACAAGATGAGCATAAACCTTGGACTTTTGTGAGAAATGGAGATAAATTTGATTATCAATCAATAATAGTCAACTCTATATATTCCAAAGGATACAAAAAGGAAGTGTGCATTGGATAGTAATCATGGTTTTAAAGGGCAAGGAGAAGTTCATCTGGTCCAGAAAGAATGAGTTGGTTCTGCAGCCAGAAGAAACTATGTGTGCAAACGTACAGGACGGGGGCAGAGTGTGGCGCACCTACAGCGTGAGGGTATCGCTACTGGGGGTTTGGAGAAGTAGGGTGTGGGTGGATGGGGGAGAGAGAAGAGAAATGGCTTGAGGTAGGGATTCTAAAAAGAATGGAGACATCTTGGGGAGCTTCTTCCACTATGCTGGCTGGGGAACAGCATGTTTAGAGTATGAAATGGTCAGATCTGTATCATGTTTGCTTGCACCTACTGGAATGGATTTTCAAGGATATTTGGTCTGCACTTAATTTTTGTTTCAGTCCTCCAAGATACCTGGGTCACTCAAGATTTAGAGACCAGATCATACATATGGGCCTTCCAGAGTGAGGCAAGGGCAGATCTATCCAAAGCCAGAGTCTCAGGGCATTGATTGTTTCAAGCTGTATCTTCTAAGATACAGAATCACGAAAGGAAGGAGGCAATCATGTTTTCCTTATTGCTGTAACTACAAAAGCTAAGTCACTTGCTATTTCTACAAACACAGGTACACCTCATATAGCCTCAAAAGTCATAGCCTTATTGGTTAAAATACTATGTTGGATAAAGGTTAGCAAGTATGCTAAGGTTCTCAGTGGCTCGATTTACTATAGTTTTAATCGTTTAAATGCTTTTGAGTTTTTATTTTCCCTGAGAGTTATGCTGTAGTGATGGAGAGAATCTTTATTTCCGAGAAGTTCTGCAAAATAGACAACTGGTACAGAGGACTGTATGCTGAAGGCCTGGATCATCCTTCCCTTTCCATTTTCAGTGAATATTCATTAAAAAAGAGAACAATGTTCACATGATAAACTGTCAACTGAAAAAAATCAGGACTTCATCCAATGAAATGCTATTTTTTTTCATGCTGAACGCAATGGTGATTTGCAGATACAATCTCTCTACCTTCATAGTCAAATCCTTGCAAACCAATACACTGGAACTCTTCCTGAATTCTTACACTCACAGTGAGATTTGTAGTGACAGCTTTAGGTTCAAAAGTGCATTCCTGTTGTAAGTGGACTACACAGGCTCATCCAGTGGAATGAGGTCCAGTATCACACATGCAGCTGTACCCTGAGAAGTAATTTTAGATGTCAGGATAATGTATGTTGAAGCTGTGCAAAGCCACAATCCACCAGTGGCTCAAGATGTCTTCTGGCAAACTGCTGTTTATTGTATTAGTCTCCTCTGGCCGTACAATGATCTGGGAAGCTAAAGGATTGGAATTTGTCACTTAAGCCATTCATCCTCAGCTGCCAAGAGGTGGACTTGTTCTGACCTCCGGCATTAAGGCTGGGCACGGTTCCATATACCATTCTACTAAAAATGTGGCCATATAGCTCCAATAATGATGTCCTGTTTCCCTAGTACAGAGTGAAACAAACTTCACAACTGTTGTTTTAATATTTCCTGTTTGTTTAGTAGGAAGAAAGCAGTTTGCCTTTCACCAAAGTAAAAGGGTATATTGAAATGGTATGTAAGAATTGTTTTTTTTTTCCCCATAACACTAACTTGAAAACACCCAAATTTCTTTTCCTAAAAGCACATAAAAACTCCTAAGCTGAGACCTGATATATCAAGTTTCAGCCTGAAGAATTTTTTTGAGCCGATGGTTTATACAGAAAATGCTGACAGATGTTGAACAGCCCCCGCAAAGCAATCTTTAAGGGAGTCCGGGGCAATAGACCATGTGGCTGCTTGGAAAGTGCTAAATTCTTCTTGCTAAACAATTTTACTTAAAAAAAAAATCCCAGCCTTCCTTATATTAAAATCTTCACACATATTTGGAGAAAACGATCCATTACTCTGTAGCTGAAGTTTTAGAACACACTGGTTCCCATCCTGTGTTTTCTCTGGAACACAAGAAATTCTATTAGATTTATCATTCTAATAGGCCAAATAAGAGTCAGACTTTCGGAATTATGAGCTTTAAAGCACAAGGTAGATTCCCACATTTTAAAAATTGCCATAGGAAGTCCCTGAAACCAAGAGAATCTAGATGGTAAACATTTGATATATTTCTGGCAGAGAGTTTTCTTTGCTGGGATACTGAAAAAGGAGCCAGGGGAACTACAAACAACGTAGGTCTGATCAGAAACAACTGCATGTTTATAAATGTTCTACAAGGGCTGCAGACTTTCTCAGGAGGGTAATAATTTAGGGATGTCGGTAGATGCAAATGAATTTCAGCCAACAGGAGGAAGAAGAGGTGAATAGAACTTTTGTCTCTGTGAAACCTGGAATTTCAGACAGGCTCTATTTTGGATAATTCTATTTAGCCTGCCTGCATTTTCTGATGTTGTTTCAGTTGGGAATGATAGAATGATACTCCTTATCCCTGCATCCTGAGCTGCTCAGCAGTGTCATGCTATGCTGTTAACAGCCGCCAGGCTCCATGTATTTGCAGATAGATTAGTTCCCTGCTGATATGAAAAAGATTTGATGAATTGTGTCTTGTGTAAAAGAGAGTAAAATCCTTTTCACAAAGTAAGTATGTAAGTGAGAGCTGCAACTTGCTTTTTCTCCTTTTAGTCCTCGATCATCTCCAAGTCTCTGATATTTTAAAAGATTATCTAGATACTTTACTGCATTGCTGAGCTCCTTGGAGAACTGTTTGACGTTATTTTTTTTCCTCCAAAGCGAACTACAGTGCTTTCTTTCTTCCTTTCTAGCGATACCACGATAGTTAAGCAATCTTCCCAAAGCCTGAGTGCTACATAAATAATCAAGTGGCACAGAATGTTGGTTTGCAAAGGGGGAAAAAAAAAAAATCCAGCTTTCTGTGTTCATCAGCATATTAAGTCATTAGCAGGGGGAATATTCCACCTACAAGACATATACACACAACTAAGATAAAATGGAAGGGTACGAACTATATGAGCAACTTCCCAACGTTATAATTATACCAAAACATTCCCAAGGACTGAAACGCTAAGGGAATTGCCACTAATTACCCAGAAGAAGGAAGACCTTCTACATAGCTACTATTTATCATATTCTTTGTTTGAACAAGTTGACAAAGTGATTGGTTCAAAGGGAAAACATACTGTGAAAATTCCTGCTTAGTAGGTTTATCGGCTTTGCACAACTGAAAAAAATAGGGGGCATTTTTTATTTTCAGAAATCTACACCTATTTAGCATTTAACCTTTGCTCCGCCAGAAAATAGTCAGTATAGAGTACTTTAAAATGTAAATGTTGATCAAATACATGGTGTATATATTCTTTTCTGCTTAGATCCTCTGTAAATTCCTCTACCACTTAGACTGCTAATTCATACACACTGTCGAATGTATTTGAACATACTGAAGTATGCTTGCTTGGGATGCTGTATAATGCTCCAATGTATAAGTATTCTTTTGCCCTTCCATTAATAGCCATTTAAGTTATTTCCAGATTTTCACTATTATCAACAGTGCTATCATGAATGTTCTGTTGGTCCTTCTTTAAATATCGTCTTCCCTCGTTCTATCATATCCTTGCAGAACTCTGGCGGGAAAGAGTTGGATCTCACCTAACTCAAAATGTGATCTCAATCTCTTTCTCTCTAGGTTTTATTCTGGTCTGGGCTTTCTTCTCATCAGTGCATTCATATCATTATAGATTTTCCAGGTCACTAATTCTTTATTCAGCCCTGTCTAACTTGCTTCATTAAATCTTTTAATTGAATTTTCCATTTCAATGATTACATTTTATTTCTAGAAGTCATGCCTCATCTGTTTAATCTTTCCTGATGACACTTAAAGCTTCTTTATTTCTCAACATATTAAACATTTTATTTCTGTACCTGGTACTCCAACATCTTATCTTTAGAGTTCTGATTGTGGCTTCTGCACCTGTTGTGCCTTCCTTTCTTCATTGTGGTTTATTTCCTTATATCCTTCCTTCATTTGTTTTCTGTGAACTATTGCCTTTGAATGTTTGAGTAAAATAATTATTATTCCATTTATGAATATAATTATGTTTTCTTTTCCAAGATATATTTTTAAAGCACGCTTATTTAGCAAAAGTTCTAGGCACATCTGATTTGGACATTAGCTATGAATGGACGATGGAATAAATTTTTTATACAGTTGTAAAATGTGAGGTATTCTGAATGCTTTTGGATGAATATACTTGCTGGGATTGAATATTTATTAATTTAATTATTTCACACGCACAAGTCCAAGACACAAAATATTCTGTAAAATTGTAAGGAAGCCACAGTAGCTCTTATCATTTGGGGATTTCCCAGCAAGAATAATCATGTTCAGAGTTCCTTTTTTTGTCAAAAGATTAATTATGTGGACTAAACTAAATAGATAACACCATGTCCTTTAATAATAAAATAATGAAAAGAATGCATCTTTGGAAAAACACATTTTGTATATGTTCATATGTATCCATCTGTGAGCACATGAACACGTATATACACATGTGGGAAATACCGTAGAGGATTCTGAAGCCTATTTTTTTCAAAAGTTAAACGAGCAGCCATTAATATTTTGAAGTCATTTCTAGTCTATTTCCAGTTTGAGCTGAGTCTCATCATAAAAACACTCTGAGAAAGGAAACAAACTGCATAGATTCCATTTGGCAAATCAGGGGCCTGTAGATCTGCCTGTGGTTCAGCCTCTGGCGCCATCAGTTCGGCTCCAAATCAAAAGCTGTGGAAGGAGGTAATTAGCAGGAACTCTAGACCACTCAGTTGGCATCGGCAGGCTTCTTATAGCCACTGGGAAAGTGGGTGGGAAGGGGTTTGGAAATATTCTCTAAAACAACATTTCTCCTTCGGAATGGATGACTGCAATTATAGGGACATTTTTATGGAGAAAAAGTCAACTTTGATTAACATTCATATTGACACTTTTGTTAAGGTGTCAACATTGAGTTAGGAAGGTTCAGCCACCAGCAAGGAGGATCAGTATGGAAGATGAGAGCAGAAAGCAATACTTTCTAACCCACTCACAACCGTCAAAGGGTAATGTAACCTGGGCATAGCTACCCAGTGACAATTCTTGTGCAATTCTCCATCCTGTTAATTCCAGCAGAAATTAATCTCAGGAGAGGTGTTCTTTTGCCAGAGCAAAATGGAGTCCTCTGAAACTTGCCTGGCCAGGCGGTTGATTTCTTAAACTTGACTGCTAAATGGAAAGAAATTGGCTGGGTTCACACAGCTCAATTTGGCTGCAGACGTGATCATTTACAGATGAAGGCAAAGCAGCCCTGAAGTGAACAGAAGATGAGGAGATGGTTCCAAATTGACCAGCTGAAGGAAAGTTTATATTTTAAAAAACAATTACTGGCCAGTGACTCATGGGGAAAGAATTCTTAAGCTTTCTTCAGGGAAACCCCAGTAAATAACATGTATAATAAAATGGAGATGGTGTTATCTATTTTGTTCAGTCCACATAATGAACCTTTTGGCAAAAAAAGGAACACTCTGAACACGATTATTCTCTCTGGGAAATCCCCAAATGGTAAGAACTACTGGGGCTTCCTTACAATTTTACAGAATATTTTGTGTCTCCGACTTCTGCATGTGAAATCAAAAGTTGGAAAAAAGATGGAAAAAAATCTGCTTTTTGTTATAGAGCTGAGGATTTTTCAGCTGGTTGCTTCTATGATTCACACCGCACTCTGCTCCTCTGAAAGTCAAAACCACATATCATAAAAAGCAACATGGGCCCAAGCTTCGTCCCTAGGAGAACCAACTGCTTTAAGTGTGCCCCACATGACACAGAGAAATGAATGAAGAGTTCTCAGCCTGCATCGATTTACTGGAATATGGTGTAAATCATATACTTTAAAAGAGATCTGGAGTTCTACATTAAAAAAAAAAAAGTGGGGTTGAACTGACATAATCTATAACAGTTTCAGTTCCTTTCTTTTTAATTAGCAAAAGCTTTTGGAATGCTGTTGTTTTTGGTTTCTAAGAACATCGTGCAAGGAAAAAAAAAAAAAGGTTGAGCAAAATAAAATGTGTTCTAAATGATTAAAGAAAGTCCTGTTTGTTGGGGGATAGGAATAGTCAAAGGTTCTCTATTCCCCAACCTCCTGCCCAGAATGCTTTGTTCAAGCCACACAGTGTCTAATCAGCATGTCTTTAGATTATTTTATGTTAATTAAAATTATGGTTAGTCTCAGAGGTTAATGTATACATGTGCATGTGGCTTCAAAGGCTTCCCAGATTACTGGCTGGGCTCCCTTGCCTTGGGCAGGCCTGATCTGTGATAAAACTGACCGCATTAAACCAAGTTTATTGCTATGGAGTTTAACTTAATGGACAAAATACATTTTGCAGGTTTCTCTAAGCATTTCCCATTCTAAAACACTCTCTCAGGATTTTCCAAAAAAGGTAAGGAAAAAAGAAGAAGAAATGCAAAAGGGAAGGAACGCAGGAAATAGCTCATATTAAAAAAAAAAATAGCCTTATAGATTACCAAGAGGCATTGGGATAAGGCATAGATATATCACAACTTCTATAACATGCTTGTCCTTTTTTTTTTTTTTTTTAAACTCCAGAAATGTTCCAACGCATTGATTTAGGGAGAGGAAATCCTACCTTAAAAAATCAGTGAAAAGTGATTAATTAAATGTATTCTTCACTTGGCATCACATAGATTGTAACGCTCATGGTTTAGGGCTCCATGTTTGTCAGTGACTAATCAGGAATAGCTCTGAAGAGTGGTTAGTACACACCTCACTGGCCAGAGAGCAGAGCAGCCCGTGGGAGCTGGGAAACCAGTCTGGGAGAAGAACAAACAGAAGTTGGGACCAGCCATGGGGACACAGTGGTGCTTCTACTGTGGAGGAGAGACCATCAGCCCACAATTTATAATGCAAGGGAATATAATCCAACCTATGTCTGATTCTGATCACGTACTAAATTCCCAGAAAGAATCTAACCTAAAAGATTGAAAAGGAAAGAAAACACATCAACACGTCTTCCTGGATTGCAGCTAGAGTAATATGTTTCCTAGCCTGTCAAATGGCCACAGCAGGTTGAGAACACTTCAGAAGCAATAAAGCCTTCCTTTTCATTAAAAAAAAAAGTCACACTTTCTGTTCTCATCATCATCTATTCCTTAAAATTCTCCTTGACCCAGGTCCTCATCATCTTTCTCCTTGACTATGCCCCATTAAATTCATTCTTTATATGGCTGCTAGGCCAAACAATATAAAATACCACTCTGACCTTTCATAGCTTCTTGATGGCACAGAATGAAGTATACTACTTTTGGGGGCCTGATCCTTTGCCCATTGTTCAGGCATATGTCCCCTGACACCTGACCTCAACAAGTCAGGTGGCATCCATTAGAACAGCAGTTCTCAACCTGTGGGTTGTAACCCACAGAAACTGTATTAAAGGGCCATGCATGGCATTAGAAAGGTTGAGAACCACTGCATTAGAAGGTCTTCTATACCCATCCCTCAAGCTGCCAAGTGTCCCTCCTTTATGAGCCATTGAGCCCTGAACATACTTTTATCACCCTCTATTGTAAGTTTCTGTTCAATAGCGTAATCCTTAAGAACAAAAATGCCTAGCAGGTGCTCAATAAAAGCTTGCTCACCTGAGCTGATGTGAGGTGAGACAAGCAATAAATTACATCACGATCCAGCTGATCAGCAGGAATGATGCATGAAAGAAGCCTGGCTTGAAAGCTGTCTTTATCTGTCAGAGACTGAGAGGTTCTACAGGAAAACCCAGGCAGGTATGTTAGATCCCCAAATTGGGGGAGGATTCAGGAATCTATTGTCCTAAAATATGGCTAAGCACCAGCATCTCTTAGTATTTTGATGTGTAACCACTTCTTGGAAAAATCTACTTCAAATGGCACTTGTTTGGTGGCTTAGATAGCCTACAGGCCAGTGTATTACTAGTTCTAGAGCAGGTAACTGATTGGCTAATGATCATAACAAGCCCAGGGCAAGGGCAAGGGTGTTTAACAGAGGTGGGACTGCTAAGGCAATATGAGCTAATGTAAATGTTCTAGAAAGACATAGATAAAATAGACTGGGTAAAAATTTTCAAGAATAGCATCTTTACCCTACCTTCCTCCGCCAAGGGCAGTGGATGCAAACTGTCAGTCTTCTCAGCAGTCATGAGGGATATTTAGTTAGAGGCAGACGCTAAAATAATCCCAAGAATGGGAAAGTCTTTAACACATTGAAAAGCAACTATTTAAAATGCTAAAATATGACCAAGTATTCCACAATCAGGGGTTTCCCTCAACTCTCCTATGAAGGCAATCGCACCTCATTTTCTATTTCGAAAACCAAGTGTCAATGAACATCATGGTCAAACTTGGCAGGGCACAACACATGGAAATCAACAATGAGAGAAAATGTGATTATACCCTGGAATTAGTTAATATTATTTAGTAGAATAATCCTAAAAAGAAGCTTAAAAAAAGTAAACGAAAGCTACATACCTGCACAGATAAACTCTCTACTATTGACACACGTAAAGTTCAGATGCACTTTCATTTCCGATTTAAAATAAGGATGAAGGACTGGTTACACAGTTAGATTCAACTGAAAAACTCCCTGAAACTTTTCAGAGCTCCTTAGCACAAAAGTACAAAGAGGTATGGTAATGACCTCTCTGAACAAACAAAAAGAAAAGAGTGAGTTGGTAGGCGCTCTCAGGGCCCACCCGGTGGCCTGTGGCTGCTCTGATCCCATGCCATGGAGAAATGTATTAGGCCTCCCCAGATCATCCCTCCAGCCTGGGGACTGCCAACAGTCATTTTCAATGAGGAAATGGAATGACTCCCCACCACCTGTGTCAGAGCTGTGAACAGGATCCACTCACAGGCTCCTGAGCTACTGGCAAAGAGATTTGCTATTGCTCACAGCTGACAGGGACTTGGGAAGCATGTGATTCGAATGCTGAATTTCTGGTAAACCTCGGACTTGGGGCACGATTCTCACCATTATATCCATCTGCCTCACAGTAAAATCAAAGGCTATGAGCTCAAAACCTTCCTTGATGGTGACAGAAGAGAAATATTAATAGCTTTTGTAACTTAGACTCTGGCTGCTGTTAGCCTAGTATAGTAATTCCAAAGAAAAAAAATTTTCAGAGGTTATCAAAATTACCCTGGTGGCTTGTTTAAAATGAATAATCCCAGGCCCTATTCCCAGATATTTAAATTCAGAAGACTTGGTGCGGGCTCAGGAGTTTGTATGTTTAACTAGCAACTTGGGTGTGTCTGATGCAGGATGGATGGCCCACTTTGAGAAGCCCTGAGCTAGTGACTGCTCTGTTTGTGGGCTTTTTATCTGTTTTGCAGGAGTGTTCTTCACTGAACACTGTTGCTACATGATGGTGACAAGTGTTGTTTCAAAAAAAAAGAAAGGTGGGGAGGTGTGTTATTTGATAAAATAAATTCAGGAATTGTGGTGTCAATTTTTTTTGCAAGTTCCTTGATTCCAATATTTCTCAAATTCTTTGAAATGCTCTGTCTCACCAGAAGGGAGAGGATGTAGAACACGACCTAACTCAAAGGGTTCTGATCACCAAAGCCAGGTCGTCTTTGCAGAGTCTGAGCATACCTTGGGAGATGCTTCTATACAGAACTTTTATCTGAGACAATATTAAAGCGGAGAACTACTGAAGAGGGTAATATGTAATCCCTAGAAGGAACTGGTTTACTAGTGGGGTGTATGTGAATATAGTGTTCAGGGTAGACTGGAGCAAAGACGTCAGGCCATGACCAAATCCTGAATGTAAAAGCCAAAAGCAGCAACTCACCAATAAGCAGCCCGCTGGTGCCTATCAGGGCCCTACCAAACAGTACAGCCCTTGGAAGACACGGAAGTGATATTAGGAGAATAAAGAGGATATTTGGGAGTTGGAGAAATTACTCATGAAAGGTACGTTCACAATCTTCTTGTAAGACCATGCAAGTACCAAACTAATGATGTGGAAGACAGCCAACACCTTTTGAGAATCTACTTTGTGCCTGGCTCAGAGGCACACACACAAAGTCACCCAGCTGATTATGGGCAGAGATGGAATCTGCCTCAGACTGGCTCTTTAGAACCCTAATAGACACCTTTATTCCCTAATCAGAGGGCGATATGTGAATATAGTGTTCTGGGAAGACTGGAGCAAAGATGTCAGGCCATGACCAAACTCTGACTGGGTCAGTAGGTTTGCAGTTGAAGGAGACTATCTGAGTAGCAGGATTGCTTTTTAAAAAGGGAAAGGCAAATTATCAAACCAGCAATGATTAACTAAAATAAGAGAAAATTAAAATAGCCATAAAGCTACAAACAGGTGGGTAAGATAGCAATAATGTGAACAAGCTCCAGATTTACGGAAAGCAATTTGGTTACATAAATCAAAAAACTTATAATTAATATTGATAATAATAAAAACAACATGTAAATTATACATAATTTATAATCATAAAAATATAATTCATACATATAATTTATAGTTATAGACACATAAAATTTATATGTATAAATTATGTTTTTATAATTATAAATTATACAATTTATGAACATAAATTATATGTTATAATTATAAAAATATATACAATCATTCATTCCTTTTGATATTTTCCACTTCTATAAATATACCCTAAGGAAATAGTCAGAAATGTAGATGAGGAATCATACACAAAAAATGTTCATTTTAAATCTGTACATAATAATTAATTAGATTGAAAGTCAGTATATGTGTTGGAAAGTACTTGAACCCTAGACTCAAACTGGGGTTCAGTTGAATCCTGACATGTTTGTGAATTCGATATGTCAACTTTGGCCAATTTGCTTCCTTTACGAAGCCTCATGTTCTTCACCTCTAAAATGGGTAAAATAATATTTACCTAACAGCAGGGATTCTCAATGGCAGTACTACTGACATTTTATAGAGGACAGTTCCTTTGTCGTGGGAGACTGTCCTGTCCTGTATATGTATTTATAGGCAGAGGAGAAAAATGCACATGTGTGTGTGTCTACGTAGTATATACATGTGACTGTATATTTATTTATAGGCAGAGAAGAAAAATGCATCTGTGTGAGTATATATAATATATACACATACATATATACGTGCATATGCAGTAGAATCTCCATAGTTGACCTCCTCCCTACATTGACTACCTCTGTGAGTTGACCTAATTTTTATAGATCAGAATTACACCACACGTACGTATCAGTACAGCAGGCCCAGTTCCTTATGTTAACCACCACTGTGTCTCACCCAGTTTATTACAGACCCTTGGGTTGTTAACTGTATGTGTACATATGTGTGTATCCATGCAGAGGAGAAAAAGTCAGTAGAAGGGAGAATGGAATTCCAAGAGTACGGAAATACAGAAATAGCTAATAAAGCAAAGCCCTAAACATATGTTGAAGAGATGGCCTTGGCAAAGAGGAGAAATACTCCTTGACCCAGGAATGTAGAGAGAAATGGTAAAGAAACGACGATTCTGGGGGCTTTTTATAATAATGTTATTATTCCTATTTTGAAAAAACTTAAGATATAAGGAGTTTGTTCATTTCCCCCTGGTATAGAGTGTGTTGACTGAGCAGCTAGTAAAGCTCAATCAGATTTAAGGTGCACATATTGAAAAAAATATGTAAAACGATTTGTAACTTATCCATTAGCATCTTTGGTACCTAGTCTTGAAGAACAAGGTCTGTGCATAGTCCAGCAACATAAAAATGTAAATGTATGTCAAAGAATTGGCTATAGTAATTTTGGGTAAATTAAGCAGGCTAACCATGTTAATTCCCAACCATCTTGGAAGTTACTTCTCCCTCCTTGTGTCAGGACCACTATCTTCCCCTCCCCTTCTCCCATTCCTCCCCACTCTCCTCCTCTACACTGTCTCTCATTCTCACCTCGAAACTAGGCCTACCTGTGCAGTTTCCAACCCCTTCTCTCCATCATTTATATTTGTCCACTGAATCGTTCTAAAATATTTACTCACTACACATCACGTGCTAGGAATACCGTAAGTTAACAAAACCACAGGCGGATGTCTTCATAGACTCCAAAGTACAATTAAGACAACAGACAATAAACAAATATAATAAAACCAAGAAATGTAACACATAGCAAAACTTCACACAAATTACCAACACAGAAAAATTCTGTTTTCTGCCAAATCTGTGCCTAATGTTCCCTATCTGGGACTAAACATTTAAAGACTGTTTTTTTATTCTTCTATTTGGGAGGGCTTCTCATTTGCTAAGCCATTGTAAAGTTATAATAATAGACTGTCTTTAATAAAGACCGATTCCTAGACCACAACCACCTTCCTTGCCATTTCATAAAACCCAAGCTAAAATTTAGATGCCCGCCACACTCTGATGTGAAGTTTGTATCCAATAAATCTATACTGCTATTAATTTTATACTTTTATACTTCTGTAATTCATCATGATTATAACACTTTCAGCACCTCCTATGAACTGGAAATGTAAACCTGTTAATAACCTTCGTAAGACTTGGATTCCATAACTGATTCAGTACTTTTGTCACACTTGAAAGACATCAAAGTATCAGTTTATGCTTCTATGTCTGAAAAAATCTACCTCTAAATATGGCTAGCTGTCTCTTTGGGCCTAGCTTCATCTGTCTTGGCCAAATTAAAGTGACTTAAGAAAAATCTTGTTTGGCAGACAACACAGTCCATACCTTAGTCAAGAAAGTTTTCTGTTTGACAATCTGTCGTTTGAGGTTTTGGACAACATGGAAAGGGAAGAATGATGATGTTAAGGTTGGAAAATTAGAAAAATTTTTCTTGATAAAGACTCAGACTTTTAATTATTCCTTACCAAGTCTATTTTTCAAACTTGTTCTAGTGCTCAAATACAGAAATATTTTAACTTTTTCTATTTTCATGGAAGTCCAATTTTGAAGTAGCCTTTTAGTGGAAGCACATAACAGTTACCCAAATTTACAAAATTTGGTTTTTTTTCTTATTCAATGAAAGATATATGCTCATGAAATAAGTGTGGATAAAGGCAATTGTCTGTAACATTCACAGTTCTTGACCCTGAATCCCCTGCCCAATTATGCAAATCGACTTGGTTACTGTCTTAGTTCCGAAGACGAGTCAGCAAATCAAAGGGCAGGGAAGATTTTTCATGTGAAGCAGATACTGTTGGAGCATGATAGATAGTATGGGCAGCATAGGGCCAAACGTTTATAGTCTGAACGGATTTTTACTTCTTCAACCCTTCCTAAGTGAATCAGGCTCAGTTAATAATGGTCAAGGTCCAAATCTTCACAGGGTAAGTCTCGGTCTACGGGCTCCTGCATACTTGATGTAAGTGAGGTCAGGGGTTATCCACCCTGACGCTACTGCCACAGGGACCAACTCTTCACCGTGCAGGATGGCCTGTAAGTCACAGGATGTGGAGCAGCAGCTCTTACTTCTTTCTATCCACTAGGCACTAGTCATAACTCCCCAGTTTAGGAGTTATCAGAATATTTCCATACGTTACCAAATGTCTACTGAGGAGCAAAATTGCCCCTGGCTGAGAACCACTGAGCTCAGTGTGAACAATATACAGTGGTTCGATTTATGATTTCTTGACTTTAAGATGATATGAAAGCAATAAGCATTCATTATGCTTCCCAATTTACTACAGGTTTGTCAGGCAGTCACCCCATCACAGGTCAAGGAGAATCTATATACGTTTTCTGTTTCTTACTTGAAGGATTAATGACACTGATAGAAGGAGTTCAACAAACTGACCCTTTCTTTAAAGCTCTCTTTTGCCCTTTGCCTCAAATTGGACTTTATTCATAATTTTTTTTGAGTAATCCCTTAAAGCATCACCAATTCTTCTCTTTAATGCCATTGATATATAATGAGAAAACTTTTGACCCTAGCAGCTACTTCAAAGGAAAATATAAATATGTCCCAATCAGAACTTTTTTTCAATTAGAACTTTGCCAATAATAAAATTTTATGGGGATGAATGCACGTTGTCATTATGTCAAGTTGACTTTTAATGTCCCATTTTGTTTACAATTATATACCTCCAAATAACACTAGTCTATTTCAGTTCTGACTCAATTGGTTGGTGTGCAATTGAATATATTTTCTAATTGCTTACTTAAATACTATTATGTTTTCTTTTTATGACTTTGTTTACTAGATTCTGTTTATTCTTTTTTTTCAGACAGAGTCTCACTATGTTGCCCTTGTGCCGTGCATCACAGCTCACAGCAACCTCCAACTCTTGGGCTTAAGCGATTCTCTTGCCTCAGCTTCCCAAGTAGCTGGGACTACAAACACCCACCACAATGCCCAGCTATTTTTATTGCAGTTGTCATTGTCATTTAGCTGGCTCAAGCTGGGCTTGAACCTGACCCTCGGTGTATGTGGCTAGCTCTGTAACCACTGTGCTACAGGCACCAAGCCAATTCTGCTTATTCTAATACTTAAGAGAAATTGATCCTCACTCTGGCCTAAGATAATACTTATTAAGTTGTGGCATGAAAAATAAAATGAAAACGTCTCAGGGAAAACCCCCACAATTTTAAGTTAAAATGTGAAATTATAGTCGCTTTAAAAGTTGGGGTCCTATGTAAGTGGCTTATTTTAGGTTTTGTTCTGTGATACTTGTTGGTCTGCTCAATCCTTTCAGATTTCTTAATTTTGATATGCAGAAATTCTCATTACCCACTGGGTAGTCTAGTTCTCTACAAAGTGCCTCATATTCACTTAAAAAGTTAGTGCTTCCTCTCTATGTCCCAATACACGTTTTTGGTATAAAATCTTTTCTGGCCTTATTATATTTCTAAGTTTACATAAATACATAAATGTCACAACAAATAATATATAAGTGGCTTAAAAATTCAAACCCATTTCCTAATATGTTTTTATGTGCACATAGATATACTGAAACACCTGTGTGCGGGCGTGTGCACATGCACACACACATAAACTGTTCTTTTTCAGTCTTTTCTTCTTGTTTCTCCTTTTTGACTATTTTTTAAAGGGCATTCTTTCAGCTTCCTTCTTTTTGGTTTCTACACTTTCTCCTGAGGTATCCTGATTTAACATATCTAACATCTTCCAAATTTCTGAATGCAAACACCTCCCCTGACCTCTAGATTATAGTTAGAGGATTATATATAGTTAACTGCCTAGAGAATATTTCCATTTTGATGCTGAGATAGTCATCCAAACATTTGGTTTTCCTTCAAATAACTTGATAAGATTGTACTGTCTGTTTCTCTGAACTTAGCTGTGACTATGTGGGTTACTTTGGACAATGAAAGGAGTGTGAAAATAATATCTCACATTCAGAAAGAAGCATTAACCGCTAATGTGTGGGTCTCCACTCATTCCTTTCCTCTGCCATAGTGATTGGCAATAATCCAATTAGCCTGAATCCTACAGTGATACAAGAAGAGCCCCTGCTAACTTGAGATGATTATGTAACTTGAGAAAGAAATAAATATTTTTGAGGGATTGTTTGTTACAGCATTATAACTTAACTTATTCTGACTAAACACTACTGTGTACTTGGTATCCCAAACTTAGCATGGTTAAAATTTAATGTTTTATTTCACTTTATCCTTTTCTTATCTTATTGACAAAAAAATATACCCATTGTTAAAAATCTTTTTTAATTTTACTCTTTCTCTCACTTTTCATGTGCAATCCATCATTAAATAAAAACATTGGCTCTACTGCCAAGACATATCTTGAATCCAACCACTACTCACTATTTCCACTGCTATGACCCTACCCATCATCATCCCTCTCCAGAACTGACTCAGCACCCTTCTGACTTCCCATGTAAACACCACTCCCCCCCTTTTTTCCTTTTCTATTTTAGAAAAACTAAAATATTAACTCTTTGCCTGTCATATGTTTGACAAATGTTCACTTCAATTTTAACTTGCTTCTTTCTAAACCCTGCTTATTCTTTACAGTCAGATTAAGACACTAGCTTCACTACTATCATTCTTAGTCTACTTGTGCTTAAATATAGTATATAGGGACTTGATATTTTATATTACCACACCTCTCTGCTCTTGTTCCAACTGGAGGTGTCTGATGGGTGCCTAGCAAACATGTAGTAAATGTTGTTTGTGGCTAACTCTCTGAAACCAAAAGAAATTTTTCTTTTTTTCTCTAAAGAGAATATTTCTTTGAAGGACTCTAACTCTGACTTTGGTACTTCAATTCCTGCTTTTCAGCTTCCAGATTATACATTTGGTTACATCAGTGAATGGGTTCAAGGCAAATAAACCGACTTTTAAAATTTAAAAATTTACAGAATTATTTTGAAAAGACTAATATATATTATCATCTTTAAACTTCAGTGAAATTTTTTAAATAGTGAAAACTAAGGGACCAGAAATTAGACCATGAAATGGCTCCCTGATAATCCTTAGATAATATACTTTATTTGTACATTACACAAAACATAGTCTTAGTGGGCAACGGTGCTGACTGTTGTAAAAATCTGGAATTTAAGGAAGAATGATTGGTTCAGAAAGACAGGAAGGCTTCATCTCCTGGAATTTGAGCATTTGAAACAAAGACACTATTGAAAGCCATAGGTTCATAGCTCATAACATGGTCCCTTAACAGTATGTAATTCAGTAAGGAAAAGAACTTACCTACATAGGCAGGGTAAAAGGAAAGGAGTTAAAATCTGCATGATCATACAAAAACAACCATAATGAACACTTAAGTCTTCAGAGCCTTGGATGTTTAATTTCCTATTGAATCTTAATTTCCACAATTATCTTTGACTTTCTTATAAAAGTTAATCTATTTTCCTAAAAAGTGTAAACTATTTCTTTTGTTATATTTTCTGATTATTCAGTTTTTATCATTTTATATTTTTATTTCTTTCTCACCATGCTCCATTTAAATGCCTTCCTCTTTTTCATTTTTTTGTGAATTTCAAAATCTTTTTTGGATGTTGCCCAAATGTTAGCTGTCTATCCTATGAAAATGAAAAAATTACATATGACTCAAAATTAAAATTGTCCAATAAAATTTTATGTATCTCTTCTCAGAATTTCTATATGCAAATATATACACACAAACCTCACCCTGTGAAAATTTCTTTAAGCAAAATGGGATTATATTATCCCTGGTGTACACAATAGGTTTTTTTCAAGTTAACTTATCATGAACATTTCCATTTAAATTTATAATCATTAATTCAAAAATTGCTTTATGGAGTTTCGCTGAATAGATGTGAAACTATCATACTCTGTGTGACCAATTATCAATGATGGATATTGATGCTGCTTTTAAACATTGGTAATTATGAACAAAATTATGTTTCAAGATCATTTTTGAACAAAGTCTTTTGGATAATTATTGAATCATTTGATAAAAATTAATTTTTAGGAGTAAAATTGCTGGCCACAAGGTTTGCACATAACCAAGGCGCTTGATACTTATCACCAAACTGGCCTCCAGGAAGTACCGCCCACCACATGAAGTACGGGAGGGAGGGAGGACAATGTCCTCATTTCCACCTGCCATGATCTTCTTTTTTATTTCTCCTAAACTCAATAGTGATGTCTGTCTGGCTGTTTCAATTTACAATTCTTAGTTGCTAGTGAACTTGAACCTTTTGGTCACATATTTATTAGTCCTTTCATTGGTGGGGGGTGTGTGTGATCTTAACCAATGTCCTATTGATTTGGCCAGCTTCGTTTTGGTTTTTGTTTTGCCTTTTTTTTGAGACAGAGTCTCACTTTATCACCCTCGGTAGCATGCCGTGGCATCGTTGCTCATAGCGACCTCAAACTCTTGGGCTGAAAGCAATTCTCTTGCCTCAGTCCCCCAAGTAGCTGGAACTACAGGCACCCGCCATAATGCCCAGCTACTTTTAAAGACAAGGTCTCACTCTGGCTCAGGCTGGTCTCGAACCTGTGAGCTCAGGCAATCCACCTGCCTCAGTCTCCCAAGTGCTGGGTCATTTTGCTTTTTTCTTTTTTAAAAAAAGTAAACTGAATAGAAACACTTCTATTTTGAAGATAATTAAATCTTTGTTATTTATGCTATAAATATTTTACTAATTTGTCTTTTGCTTTTGAACTATTCACTGTCTTTTGTCCCATATAAAAGCTTTAAATTTGTAGGTAGTTTAAGCATTCATATTTTACTATTTTCGAATTCATTAATTTTTACTCTAATCATTAATTTCTTTCTTGAGATTTTTAGATCCTCTCATACTAACCTTTCAAATATTTTACTTCCCTCTAAAAAAATCCCATCTAAAACTATTAAATTTTGTCTTTGTATAGTGTTGGTTATATCCGGCAATGCTTCCTGTACAGTGTTTTCACTGTTGTGCTCCAAACAGTGTATAAATTAAGTACTAATTTCCATTTGGATCCATTTTGGAGTGCGCTTTCTGTGTATTTTCTCATTTGTAAGTAGATAGATTTTTACAATTAAAATTTGCTAGATATTTCTGATTTCCTGTAGTTTATATTTACATATTTTTAAAAATATACACATGTATATGTTTTGAATCAAGTTTATTTTTTATGTCAATCACATCCTTTTTCATTTGGGCTTTTGCCCAGTTGCTCTGCCAAAGATAGGAAGAAAGAAGGCTTTCAAGGTCTCCCACCTGTAGTGATTCTGCATTTCACCCGTACAGTGTTATTACCACATTAAGATCAATTAACAAATGAGTTTCTACTTTTTGATAAACATGGTCTGTAAGGGTTTAAATTTCAAAACAAAGCTCATCACAGTGTAACTTCTAAAATCATGCTTGATGATAGCTTGTTTTCCAAACAGGTATAAAGAAGTTCTTTTATTCTTTTGAGCAGTGATGAACCAATTCCATTTGAAAATATCATAAATCATGCTGCTTTTCTGTTGACGAAAATGTCAAAATGCTACAATAGCTTAAAAATCATTTCCCATTAGTTAACGAGAAGAGACTTCAATGTGGAACAACAAAGAAAATAAAAATATATAAACAACCCTAATTACTCTTCAGAAGTTCCTGTGTGGTCATCCACTGTGAGCTCTCTGCACAGTAGAGGCACTCTTGCCTCCCTATTTTAGCAAGATCAATAAATGTGGGGACATAGTATAGATTCCAATTTGCTTCTCACAGTTTTCTACCCCCTATCAAATAGTCCTCTCCTCCAGCTGGTTATGATCAAAGTCAGAGGGTTCAAAAATTAGGCATTAACTATGCTCTTTACAGGTTGGTTTGCCAGAAAAGAACCAAAGGCTTACTGGGGTTGCAATGATTGAGAGATGATTTATTTTCGTATGCACATGGAACCAAAATAACTCTTTGAGGCCGGTCCATTTCATCCTTTCTTTTTACTTTAACAATAGCCTTATTAGATTATGAATAAAGGTGGACAATCAGATTGGGGGTAGGGAGCTTCTCTTAAATCCCAGGGCAATACATTTGCTAAACTTCTCTAAGAAAATCAGGGAAATCACACATGTTATTCAAGCAAAACAAATAGTCCTAATTGAGTTAACGATATCTAAACTGCTTCGACTGGTCTAGCTTTTGGTTATGAATTTTAAATGTGGAAAAGAAATGTACATTAGGACACCCTACTTCCTGCTGCTTTTCTTGGCATGTATCATCAGAAAGACATTTCCAGGCTGTGAGAATAAGATTTCAGTAGCTATATATTCTTTTACATATAACCACAGATAACAATTTAGGAGTTTAAGGTCTGGTGTAGAAAGTCATAACAAATTATCATGGATTTAACATCTGTGATCTTCAATATACATTTTTGATTATGTTTGAGTTAGCAAACTCTATCTTTCTAAATGACTGCTCAGATCCAATGGATCACCAAAATAAGTACTCTAGGTAATGACTATTTTTCTCACCGATAGAGGCTGACCCATGTCTACTGGCCTTGCTGAATTTGTTGAGAAGTCACTAGACAAAGTTTGCTATTTTTTAAAATTTTTTTGAAGAGACAAGGTCTCTGTACACAGGCTGGTCTCAAACTTCGGGCCTCAAATGAGCCTCCTGCCTTTGCCTTCCAAAGTTCTGGGATTATCAGCATGAGCCACTGTGCCTGGCCCCCAAACTATTTTTAAATGTTGCAGAAATAAGGGTTCAAATATGATTTTTCTTTTATTCTTCCTTTCTTAAATATCAAGGCCTTCCAATAAGTATAAAATTACTGCATTTAACCTAATCAGAACTTAAAAAGACAAACTAATTTTAAAATTCTGTTTTTAGCATGTTTACATTCTATTTCTCCTCTTTAAATGATCCCTTTTTTTCTTTTTAAGCAATATAGTCAACCTGATACTTCTGCTGGGGGAAAAAATAAAAGAATCCTTTAGTTTAAAAAGACTGAAGTTAAGTAGGGTGGTTACAAATTTCTCTCTCAAAAGTAATTAAAGATTCCAAAGGAACAGGTTAGCTTTTTCCTCTCTCTGAAAACTTTCTGCAGCATTGATTTCTGAATCTTTGATTCTTTTTAGTTTTCATCTGTGTATCTGTAGCAACACCATTAAGAAATGGAAGCACTTTTGTCCCAGTATTTTTATGCCTTATATTTGAAGCTTTCTGTATCTTTAGTTTGCCTAATTTCATATCAACAATATTTAACTAAAACTCAAAGTCTCCAATAAAGAAATAAGATGAAAAGTCTATTAAATTTCCAGAAATGTCCACCAAATTAAAGAAGAAAATTACACAGCTTCTCTCTGGGGTAAAACACTGATACTTATTTTTACCAGAAGGTCTCAGTTCTGAATGAGATTTGGATTTCCATTTGTACTCAACAAACAAATTTAAAAAACAAAACGACCTCCTTGTGGTTACATATATATGTATGTGTGTGTGTGTTGGCATTTCCAAAACTGACTCAGGTTGTCCTAGATTCCCGTCTTCCTAATGAAGACATTGACTAAAAATCCGTGGTCCAGGGAAACCCATCTTAAGAGGAGATAGATTCTACCCGAAGCAATTTAGAATATCACTATGCCAACAGAAAAACATTTTCAAAGGGAAAAATAAGTAATGGGCCTGGAAGGAAAATTTTTCCCGAGCAACTGTGATCTCCTCACAAAAGGAAAATTTGCTTTTTAAGGAGAAATAACAAAATACATATGCTTGCTCATGGAAGAATGTGAATCTTGGTGTTTCGTTCCATCAGGCCTTCAGAATAAAAATCTAGATATGCATCTATTATAGAAGTGAGTTTTCCTGGAGTTTCGAGGACCAGCTCCCAAACTCTAAGCATCGCATAAAGATGCATAAAGATGAATGAAGGGGATCAATTTAGCTGTCACTGAGAAAATAAAGAGCAAGATCGTTCCCTGCACCCCAGATCCCATGCGTGTGTACTCCACTCAACGCATGCGGGAAGACAAACCCATCCTGCTCATCTATAGAAACATTAATCAAGCAGGCTTCATTTCCTTTAGAGTCTGGTTAATATCATAAATAAGAAAATGCCATGTGCTACATAAACAATTAGCCTTTGTGAGTCTAAAATGAGTCACACTTTACAGCTGGCTCATGTATATGGCAGGCAACAAGTCAGGTATGTTGCCTTGGGGACAACTCAGAACAAGCATTCCAGCATGGGAGGGGGAGAAAAAGAATCTCATATTCTTCTTTTGAAGACTCCAGATCTATACTCTGGAGACAGCACAGCTTGTATTCCATCCAGTGTTTTCCATTTATACTGAAATTCTAAGCTACAGGAAAATAACATGCAGATGTTCTGTGTAGGATTTGAGGCGGCACTTTTTGTGCCAGAGTCTATGGTCAGTATAATGATTATATTTTAAAAGCATAAACATCATGTTTTCACAAGCTAGCATTTATTCATAACAAGGAATTAAAAAGAAGGCATGGGGCAACAAATTATCAGCACCTCCAGAAGTATTCACTCTGTAATTCAAAATCAGAACACTGAATGCTTGCATCTTGGACACCCTTCGACGCCTCTATCGCCAGCACCCAAAGACCCCCCACAGCACGTGCACGAGTGTTCCTGATGCGGGGGTGGGGTGGGGTACCTGCAGATCCCAAGGGGCTTTCTGCATCGTCCTCAGAGGCACCCTTAATGAGTGAAAATGTACAATGTTTCAATTTTCTTGCTTATTGTGCTGAATGATTTGAAAAGCAGTACACTGAATTAAACTGAACAATTATTCTCCAGAAGAAATTAATCAGACAGGACACAACAAATGGATGACTCCTGCTATGGAGAAGTGTTTTCTTTTGGGAATTCTACAAATGTTCTTAAGTCGTCAGTGAATCACTAGTGAAAGAGACAAATCGTAAAAGCTTCTTGAGTGGTCTGAGAGCTAGCACCGCCCCAAAATGTCAGCAGCTGGAGCCCTGATTGTCAGCATGCTCAGGCTCTATTAGAGTGCTCACAATTAGCTCAGGGTACTCTTTTTTTTTTTAAGTTCTTCTCACCTCCTCCTCCCCCAACAAGAAATACAACACAAATAATCCCAGACAGAGATTCAGTGAAATGCACGGGACCAGGATTAGACCGACTTCCTGCTCAAGAATTTGAAATATATAGTATAAGAACTAAAATAGGAGTTTTTGTAGTTTATCCAAATGTCTTTTTTTCCAGGCAGTAGTATTCATTATAAATATTATCCTTCACTTTATGGAAGAAATCTTTAACCAATTTCAAAAGTTACCTGCTGGTTTTTTTTTTTTTTTTTTAATATACTAAAAGGGGCTGAGTTCTCCTCTTTACTCCTTCCTAAATGCCTATCTTGTACTTTTCTGGTGATATTTTAACTTTATGAAATATTATTACTTGGGTCATAAGTAGTTATATCAAGACATAAATTTATAAAGTGATACATTTTCTATACCAACCACCTATGTCAACTTATCCCATAATAGCGCATTCCATCAAATGAAACTGCTAAAGATTTCCCACATTTGTTTTACATTCTATATGTACGGCTTATGAATAGCAATGCTGATGGATCCCAGCTGGTTGAAAAATGCAGGCCAACTCTTCTGTAACACATTCTTTTTGATTCTTATTGTATTCAATGGGGCCCATTTTAAGTGGGCCACCTGGTAGGATGAAGCGCTCCTCTATCTCCATAGAAAGATTACCAAAACAAAGCGCCCAGCTAAACGTGAGACCCTCTTCCCAAACTGCATTATATTACAACACTTCCGATAAAATTGAGTAGTTCTAATCTTTGGGAAAAGTTGAACGAAAATTTTAAAACACCCAGCAACTCCGTGAACTACTAAATTGTTCTAACAACAACATTAAAATAAATCCCCCCATTCAGGCTTCACACATCTAGCATACCCATTTGAGCCTCCCTCTCCGCTCCCCTCGCCCTCCTGCTTCCATCCAGGTGGAAGACATCAGGGGCACAGAAGCCAAGTGAGATGTTGACCCCACCCTCCTCCAGCCATGTTAAAGGCCCCTTCAAAGCCAGAACCCTGGTCTAGTTCAGTTTTGTCAACTAAGCCAGCCATACTGCTATTTAAGACTTCACTATGGGGTTTTATAACTGCACGTTCACATCAAGAGTTTTGATCTTCAGTCAAAAAACTTCAGCTGCACTGAGTCTCATCAGATTTCCATTCCCTTTCTGGGGAAGAGTCCTCTTTACTAAGTTTTCATAATCTTTGCTCTTTGTGTTGAGCTCAACCTTTCGGAAACTGACCGATAACCAACCCTAAAGAACGTAATATGTTCCCCTTCCCAAAACGTCAAAACACAACAGCCATTTATGGTAGTGCAAACACGCCCCCCCCCCAATGTGTGCACACCCCACACAATTCGTGCACTGGGACGGATAACAGTCATTCCAGCGTGCACAGGAACACTCCGTGTCAAGGCATGCAGGAGTGCAGCGGGGGCTGCAGCAGGACAAAGAACTTACTTTGTTGTTCCCCTGTGCGTGTAGCCGCAAGGAAAAGAAAAAGAAATATGTTAAACATAAAATTATTCTAAAATTACGAGGTTTTTTTTTTTTCTTGCAAGAGCAGAATCAAAATAAATCATTTAACTGTTCGCTGACATCCCCCGCACACACAATCCAGTGGCCACAGCTCATGGACAAGTCAAAGGATCCACTCAGGTTAAATGAAATCATACGTTTATAACAGCAGAAAATTATGACGGAGATTTTCCCCCTTTCTACTCCGAATACTTGGGGTATGGGAACCTGGCCAGAGAGAATTGGTTTGAATTGGTAATAAGTGAACTGTTAGGATGAAAGGCAGAGCCTTTAGTGTGTTGGCCCGCTCTTTCCTGAGAGCCCCTCCTCCAACATGCCATGCAGTGGAAAATTTCATCAGCCGGTGCATTTTTAAACAAACACTGCATCCTTGGTTTCAAAGAAGGTGGAAAAAAAATTAAAAAAAAAAATAAAAAAGGAAAAGAGAGGAAAGGAGTGGGTGGTTCTGGGGAGACAGGGTAAGCAGACCAAGTTACGACCTCCATCTGTACCATTCCTTTATTCTGTAAATTATGAGTTTTGCCTTGGGTTGGCATGGGGAGCCAAGACTGTATAGTGAGGACGCCGCCAAAATAAATACTGGTCCACGTTCAAGAAATGGGTCTGGAAAGGTTAATCACAAAAATGTAGTCATTTCTAAAAGCGACACTCGGGGTAGAGGCACAGAAAACGGCCAGCAGCAGGCGGTGGGCGAACGGCTCTCCTGCTTCAGACCAGAGCTACGAGAGTATGATTTATATCAAACAATTTAACTCACATATGGCCTAAAAAAATAAAATGGTGATTCATTACTCCCGGGGCAGCCTGAGTCCTCACAAGGTCAGATCCTGCGGGGGAGACGTGATGGGGCACGGGGCCGGGAACAGACCTGAATTTCTCGCTGAGCTGCAGGATTGGAGAGAGCTGTGAGGGGAGTGTGTGCATCTGTGCAGGAGACCTAAAACAGGGCGGTGCGACAGGTCGGGCCGCAGGTCTGGCATTTAGTTTTAAGTAGAGGATGTGGAGGGGGATATAGTCTACACCGAAATTTTCTGGAGAGTGGTCAGGCAATGATGCTAGGAGAATGTGTTTTCTGGAAAACAATGCCAACTGGTGACTCCGGGGGAAATGCCTAATCCAGGGACCATCACAGTCTTCATATTTAATAAAGAAAACATAAATTTAAAGGCACTGATAGGGTGGTATAGAGAAGCTTCTTGGCACTGTGAGTTGCCGTGATATAACTGTTAACACACTGGCTTATCTGAGGCATAAATAATAGTGTAAGAATGAATAAAAGGGGGGAGAAAGAGTCCTTTCTAAAGACTATCCCAACTGCTCCATAAGGCAATAAAGATCTCCACTTGGAATTTTATCGGGAGTAAAAGTCTATTATAGAGAATAATGGGACCCTGCTTCTCCAAAGAAGTGCAATATTGCTGAAAATACCTCAAACAGATGGAGTTTATTGCATTCCACAGCAGTGCAGCTTTTGATCTACCAAATAAGTTTCAGGAGTTCAACCAAGTATTTTTGCACATTAGGGAATGACTGGCTTCCCCACTCGATGGCAGATGGTTCTGTTTGTAGTGGCAACAATGATGTCACAGAGTAGGAGGCCTTAATCCTTAAATACAAGAAACACACAGGCAGAGGACGTGGTGTGGCTTGGCCATTTCTCGTTTCATTCAGGCATTTCCCGACGGTCTCTGAGAGCAGCCTACTGTCATGAATGGTGAAACAGAAATGCTTCCGAAGTCCCTTCACTATGCCGTGTGGCTGCAGTTTGGGTTTAGATACCTGAACAGACTTCCATCAAAGAAAAACCAAGTCTCTCCGGAACTGTCCGGGTAGCTGCTCTAAGTTCTGCAGCAAAACCGGAGAGTACAGGAATGTGCAGGGGGACAAAGTGCCAGGCGTTTTAAGTCTTGTGTCATTAGGCTGTGAAATAAATGCCTATGCGTGGGCATCACCACACGAATAAATATTTATGGAGGTCTATGGCCGTTCCTCTTGTCTCCATAGAATGATACAGAGTCCCTTTCCTCAACTATCTGACACAGAGGAGACAATTTGCTTTTAGAGTCCATCCAGGAGGAATCTCTGAAGTAAAGAAAGGATTTCATTGTAAGATAGTTTCAATCTGCAAAGCAGAACTAGAAATGTCAATTATTGCCAGGGGAGCCCGGAGTTCAGAAAGAATAGTGAAGTTCCAGGGTGTTTCACTTTCCACTATCATTTTTAATCTTGGATGAAAAAAATACACTCTAGGGCAGAAGCACTCATGGACTGTATGTAGATAGCTAATAGAAACCTCTTCAAGAGCCCTAAGGTGTTCCATTTAACAACCATGCAAGACCCAATTTGCACCAAATTTGTTTCCGGGTTGCAGCTTTCAGCCGCCAGCTGGGGCGCCTCTGAGGGTCACAAAAATGACCAGCTTGTGAATTCTCACTCCTGATTGGCTGGAGGAACCTAAGGCTGGCCTGTCCCCCTCAAGGCCACATCAGCACTTCCCTTTCTCTTTCTCCCTCCCCCTCCCTTTTTTTATTAGATCTTTTCTTAAACAACTGGGCTTCCTCAGCCAACTGATATCCCCAAATCCCAGTGCTAGTTTCCAAAGAAAAGGGAAGTACTACTAAACTGGGAATTACAGCTTCACGGGTACATGAATGACTGAAAAATAAAAATAAAGGATATGGGAAATTGGACACATTCCTCCAGTTGGAGGCAGAGCTATGGTGATGCACAAGCATCTTCATTTAATCCTATAAAATCAGCCAGAGGACGGTAGTATTTGGAATTTAGAGAAGAATAAACAACCAGAGGGTTCAGTGGGTTGCTTGAGCCACACAGCTGATAAATGGCAGACTCAAGGTTCAACCCTGAGTGTGTTTGACTTACTGTCCACCTCATTCTACTGCACACGTCGTGTTTCAAAGAATTTGAATTTGGAATTCCTTAATGTTTATGTAATTTAAGTCATTTTGTAAGCCAACAAAACTACCAGAAAAGTTAACTGTTTGTTATGTCATGTTCTTTATAGGAACACGTTCCCATTTATTTGCAATCACATTCGTGGGGGAAATTTATGTCTATAAGTAAGCAAAATAGCCTTTTAAGCATTCTTTAATTGGAGCCGGGGTCTACCGACACACAGGCTCTCACACAGATTACAGTTCAGTCTCACCAGTGAAAATAATTCCACGAGAAACATATTTACTTTGAAAGGATGTAAAGTCTTATGTACTCATTTAGCAATACAAAATTTTAGAGTAGTTTGACTTTCAATTCAGTGGCTAAAGAAAATAGGACCAAAAGAAATAAAATTCTCCTAAATCCAAATTCAGGCTTAAATAAGTGGCTGCTCGAAAATATCAAGTGACTGACAGAAGGCTCACTCTATGACACAGGAAGTCATGGGTAAGTTCATTGCATAAGTCAGTAGTCTGAAGATGGGACTCCGATTTCCATTTTAGGGCCACTACTCAGATAAGAAGTCTACGTTTTGCTTTGGATCCAGAAAGATTCAAGGAGTGAAAGTAATTAGAAATTGCATGTGGTAAAACAGAAGATGATTTGAAAACACACATGGAAAAATAGTTGGGCTGTTGATTTTATATGGATTATCCACTGTAGTTATCATGCTGTAGAGTAATTATTTATTTGCACCTCTCTTTTACTAGACTTGGAATTCCTCCTGGGTAGGAACTGCATATTATTTATCTTTGAGACTCTAGAGTCCATTGTAATAGTGATGGATGAAGAAAAGGACAGAAGGGAGGAAAGGGAGTGGAAGGAATGAAGGAGATTTTTTTAGAAAACTAAAGAGAAATGACTTGAGAGACAAAAGAAACAGGGTAGCAGAGTATTTCAATATGAGTGACATAAAAACATTCCATCACTTAGACGCGATGAAAAAAAAATACGGCGAGGATGTTATTAAGAAAATGTGGACACAAAACAATCTTCCCCAAATACCATGTCATTCAAACTTGGGTGATGACTGCTTCTCTAAATAATGGCAAACTTACACAACTTAAAAAAAAAAAAGATCTATGTAGAACTTTCTTTCCAGTCAAAATAGACGTATCTTGTGCAGAAAGAAGAACTTGGTGAGTTTAGATTCGTGTCTGTGCATGACACGTAAGTGTTTCATTATTAGGGTGTCACCTCAGTGGATCACGGATACAAAGCAAAATGGCACACTATTCAGAAATCCTAAAAATTTACTTAGACAGAGGCTTCTGTTGTTAATCTGTCTTCATCAAATCTTTCTATGTTAGAAATAATTGCCTAAAAAGTAATTCCCTCCTCCTAAAATTAAATGCGAGTATTCACAAAATGGAATCTTTAGATAAGCATTCTGCTTGATAGATTTCAGTACTTAGCTGCCATGGAAACATCTGAAAGTCACGCAGTCATGTAAGATGACCTGTAGGACTACAGGGTGCATTAAAAATGCAAATATTGTTTATGATGAAAAGTAAGCAAAAGTGACATTCAAGGCACACTGCTAAGTTTAATTTCCTGTCTTGCCTTTGGTATGCAGTAAAAACCCTTTGTCTTGATCTTCCAAGCAATTGAGCCAAATGGATGTTTATAAACAAACAAAAATGACTTTAAAAAATTGAAACATTATGTAGGGTATCTTCATATTTGCTCCGAACTGAGTATTCTGATTAAAAGTAGAAAAACATTTCTTTGTCTTTTTGGTGTAGTGCTATGGACACATAAAAGTTCAGACTTATAAAAGTATTTTAAGTTATAAACTTACAAAAACTTACTAGGGGGATGGGTAATTTTGATTTTCCAAGACAGTTATTCCCTCCCAAGAGAATGCATTACGTTATTTGTTTTAATAGCAAACTTGTCTGGTACGTTAAAATTAGGTTTAATTCATAGAATTATGACTTAATAAAACATTTTCACAAACATTATATGTGCATATCAAGGAAGATAAACACACACATTGACAGTTTATATAGCCAAGCATATTTGGAAGACATAAAATAGAATCAAGCATTTACAATCTCACTGGGCTATGTATTGCAAAATTCACAGTATTTTCTCCCTTCCCTAGCTGTTAAATACTTTGTGATGAAAATCATAGCAATAATGATCCTAATAATTATTATTATAAATACAGAACAGTGCTTACTTGGGCCCACTCTGTTCAATGCTTTTCCTGCATTCTCTCTTTTAATCCTATCAATCACCTTAGAAGGGACTATTGAGACCATCATTTTAGAAATGGGAATCTTAAAATGTAAAAAAAAAGACAGGTGACCTGCCCAACAAGATCCCACCGCTGTGAATGAGTGTCTGGAATTGAAATATAGGTAGTTTGACACAAGAGTCTGTGCTCGAACCCATATGTTTTCATAATTCTGAGCCATAATGAGCTTTGAAAAATGTAAATCTTATCATACCACTAAGTGGACTGGAACCCAGCAATGGTTTCTATCTCAGTCAGAATAAAATCCAAGAGGCTCACCACTATTTCCTTTAAGGCTCTGACCACCTCTTTTGTTAACCATCTCCCTCCCTCTGCCCTTATCACTCTAACCTTCTTGTTGCTCCTCTAACCTTGCGCTCCTCTTGGTGCACTTGGCTTTGCACTTGGTATCCTCTGCCAAAAACACTCTTCTCCAGACTTTCATATCATTTCTTCCCTCCTCTCCTGAGGAGCCTACTCGAATGTCAACTCTTCAAAGGGACTTTCCCTTATCACCTTTACCAAAATAAAGCTCACCTCACTCTGTAGGTCCTCTTCTCTTAGCTAATTTTGGATAGAACATATCACTACTTTAAACATAGATAACTATACAATGATAGTTATTCATTCACTAGTTTAGTGTCTATTCCGTGGGAACTTATTATTATTATTATTATTATTTTGAGACAGTCTCACTATATCACCCTTGGTAGAGTGCCATGGCATCACTGCTCACAGCAACCTCAAACTCTTCGGCTCAAGCGATTCTCTTGCCTCAGCCTCCCAAGTAGCTGGGACTACAGGCGCCCCCCCACAATGCCTGGCTATTATTTTGTTGTAGTTGTCATTGTTGTTTGGCAGGCCCGGGCTGGGTTCGAACTTCCCAGCCCTGGTGTGCGTGGCTGGTCCCCTAACCACTAAGCTACGGGCACCGAGCCAGGGACCTTATTCTTCATCTCTGTTACCACCAGTACCTAGAACAGTGCCCGACAAACACACAAACTCAAAATGTCTTTGTGGGATGAATTAAAAATTCAGTATTTGTACATTTTTAATATAGAGTATTTGTAAAATTAAAAACACTACTATCAATGGATAAGTAAGAGTAACAAATGATGATTAGAATTGAAAATAAAGGCAGCGCCTGTGGCTCAAAGGAGTAGGGCGCCGGCCCCATATGCCAGAGGTGGTGGGTTCAAACCCAGCCCTGGCTAAAAACTGCAAAAAAAAAAAAAAGAATTGAAAACAAAAGGTGGTACTTGGGGTTTTATACCATAGACATAGCCTTTAAAGTGGTCCATATCTATGCAAATCTGTATGCACACAACAGAGGAAAAACTGGACCCTTATAAAAATCATATATAGATACTTCTATACCTGGGGGTCAACAGGAAAGCATCTGATGTAACTTCCATTTGGAAGGTACAAGACATGTTGTGGCAAACTCACTGCTTCAGGTGTCAACCAGACAGGTGTAAGATGGAAAAAGTAAAGAGGTCTGTGTGTGAGTTAAAGTAACAGAACTGCCACTCACCAGGCAGGTTGTGCTGCATCTGAGGGACTCAGCACAAAGGGCTCCACACCCAGTGCTCACATTATGAGCGCCCTGCCCTACGCAGTTCCTACGTGATGGGCTACGGTAACTGCTCAGGACCAGGGCATGGATGTGCCTTGAGGTTTGGTACACTCAGGATATGTAAGGGTGCCTAAAGGGAACACAGCCTATAAACCAGGAATTCTACTCCCGGATAGCTGCATAACTAAAATGCATGCACTTATGCCCCCAAGAGACATACCAAATATTCACTGCAGTATTATTTTTAACATCTCCAAACTGGAAATGACCGAAATTCCTTCAACACTAGAATGGATAAATCATGGTATATGCATATAATGGAATACGTTTACCATTGAATAAATTACAGATACACACACACATTAAAAAAAAAAAAAGTAACAGCAAAAAGGCAAACATTTTGGTATGAATCCTCAATCCTTTCCCCCTGGATTTCTCTTAAATTCCATCAGATCTGAAATCCTCTCAGAAATGCTTCAGTTAGCCCCATCGCACCCATCTCTCAGACTTCCTCTTAAAATGACTTGATTCTAAAATGGATTTGAACCTAAAAAGGACCCCCAACTGGACCATGATCAGTCCTATGAACTGACCGATAGCCAAGCACCACGAGAGTCAAGCTGGACTAAATCCCCAAGGCTCAGTCTCAGGACTTTAGTTCTGGGGAGAGGCCTGGGTAGCGGGACGATTCCCAGGGGAGCAGCCAGTGGAGAGCACCACTAGGCAGCAGTCTGCTTTGTGCAGTGTGCACACATGTTAGTGAGACTTCTGTTTAAATTCAGACTAGTCTGGGCAATATTACATTTTCCAAAGAACACAAAGAGAAGGTCTGTTTATTAACTTGAAGGAGAGAAGTGTCTCCAAGACACTTGAAGTATATTAATAAAGATAAGTAGGAATAACAATATGATATATTTTTTGTTCTTTCACAGTCATGATGATATTAACCACAATATCTGCACAAAGGTGGACATAATGAAAGGAGATAGATTTTTATAAGAAATAAGTATATTTTTAAGAATACAAAATATCAGTGCTATGATTGACGACATATTGCTTGTCTTAATACCACAACAGGTATGGGATACCATAGAGAAGAAAATAAAATTTTACAATAAAACAACAACAACAACAACAAAACTCTTCCTTTTGGTCTGAGGTTGCATATATTACGTTTCATGGCAGAGAAGGGCATTTTCTTTAAGAAATATACTGATTAACTTCTTAAAACAGAAATCCAATGAGAAAAATTTATATGTGAAAAAAATGTAAAAATAATAAGCAGAGCATTAGTTAAAAGGGTATCAAATTAAGTCAATATGAAAACTAGTTTCTCCAGCATACAGTATATAGAATTAGTATATTTTCTAAAATATGATTAATACTAATTTTTAAATAAGAGATGAATCCAACTTACTAAAGATTTATCAGGATAGACTCCAGCTCTCAGCAGAGATGCCTTCCAGCTGTCTACATCCTCCTGGGAGTCACATGCCAGCTCAAGGAAGCGATAGTCTTTGTATACATTCCTGAAGTTGGGAAAAAAAAATCCTTTCAGTTCTGAGCCAAATTCAAAATGATTTTATATCACTGCAGACAATGGTGATTTCAATGACAACCGATAGATACTTCTCTGACAGTCATTGGAGGAAAACAAAATAACTTTTAAAAAAAATTAATGAGTTCCAAAATGTATTTACAGCATCATTTTTAAAACAAAACCTCATACTACAGAACTCAAAATTATCTCTATCACTCAGCAATTAGAAAAAGAAATACAAATGCACTTAATATGACCTACTGGGTGCCAACCAACTAAAAGTTGTGCTGTAGTGGAGGAATTTGCTATTGCCCAGTAATTAGATCAGTTTTCTGAAGTTACAAGTCCAAATAATGACTAGCTCATTAATCTTTAAGATGCCTGGCAATAATCTTACAATTGTAAATGATGATGCTATACTCAAACAGAAATGCTAATCAATTGGAAAAGACAAGACTGATAACCAGTGATGAATAATAGAGTGAGATGCCGGTGAAGTGCATATTTATAAGCTCCATAATACTATAACTGAATATTTTTTTTCTGATGATAGAATAATACAAACACATATGATTGATACATACTTTGAGGATTTGGAAATGAAATAAAAGCATAAAAATGGTAACAATCATCCAGATTCTCCTGCTTAGAGATAACAGCATTTTCTTACACTCTTGTTCTATGCATTCTTCATACAGCTGAGGTTCTCTCTCTCTCCCTCTCCCCCTGCTTTCCTGTCTATCTCTCTATTAATATTGTATTCTGCTTTTTCACCTACTGTTATATAATGACCATTTAATCATGCCACTAAGTCTTTATAAAGATCAAATTATAATGGCATAATATTCATTAATATAAATGTCTGATGATTTACTTAACCTCTTCCTAATATTAGATAATTAAATCATTTCCTTTTTGGTTTTGCTATCATAAATAATGCTTACATGAATATTTTACCTATGAGTATGTGTCACACTTATTACTACCATTTTCTGAGGAGAGATTCCTATATGTAAGAGTCACAGGATTAAAAGCCAGGATCATTTTTAAGACACTGATACATATTCCCAATTACCTTTCCGAGTAACAAGATCTTGAAGGGATTAGCAGAAGGGATAGAACAAATGAATTCTATGCATAAGATCAATGGACTTATTGGAAGTACTGTTGGATCTTTTGCTTAATTATACATATATCATGTGTAAGAAGTTAAATCAAACTAGTAAGGAGAACAAAAGACATACTGCCATTTTTGCTTTAATGATGTCTGATGTGAATACCAATAAGAAAAAGAAGGGGGAAATATAGGCAAAACGCCTATATGCCTCTGGCCAAAAAAGCCATTTGAGAGAGAGCAGTGAAAAGACTTTGTGCAAGCATACTTGTAAGAAACTGAGGCAGAATTCCATGTGGTCAGGTTGGTTGTGAGCCTAACATGACCAAGGCTTTGGCTGGAATAGCATCTCCAGACTGTGTTAAGGAATGAAGGTTGACTTTATAAGGCCAATGAAAAAGCCCTTTGGAAAACTGGCCAGATACCCATCAGTAATCCTGATCTGTGGTAAGTGACGAAGGTCGCTTGCTGATGGGTCTGGGAATGGAAATGTGCTCAGGGACCTCAAGAGAAGAAGAATTTACCCAATGCATACAGGTATCTAATGGCACAGATGAAACTTGGGCTCATGAAAGGCTTTTGAGAAGTCCAGCCTGAGAATTCCTTATAAAAGTCTCCAGCAAAAACCCCTTGACTTAAGGCCTACATGAGAGTAGAGGTTTGCACACAAATTCCTGTATGCCCAAGAAGTTTCTTTATGCCTTATTTAAAGATCAGAAGTAACAGCCTCCAAATGGCAAGGCCAGCAAGGGCAGGTATTCAATCTACCTTGTTCCTCCCTAGCCTCAGGCATCTTCAGATAAGAACAAAGAGGTAATGGCTAACAACATGTTCTCCATTAAGATTGGGTTATGTTGATAGGGTTATATTAAAAGGTGTATGTTGAGTGGATTATCAGATGTCAAATGATGTTTAATTGGATCAATGAGGTCATTGCTGTATGTACAAAATTCCCTATCTAAGCCAACTGCAAATAAAGAAGCACGCCATTTTGCCTGAGCGAGCAGATGGTCACCTTTATTTAAAACACAATTTCAATAAGCCTGCTTATTCTCTGTGACATTGCTTTTCCGTGAGACCCTTACAGCAACATTCCAGAAAAGATAGTCTAATTTAGACAGAAACTAGAAATACACAAGATTAACACTCTTTCTTCTTTCCATACTGTTTCCTAAGGTAGGATCATTCATGTCTAAGCATCTCAACTTCCACCTATATCAGATGGCTCACATGTTTTTATCTCCTGGCTCAACCTGCCCCAGATTTCTACTGCCTACTGACTGCTCTTGAGCCCTGGAACAAACCTTAATGTGAACAAATGAACTGGGGATGTCCAACTCCATCTTCTTACAGTGTTCTCATTTCATGTACCAGTGGTGTAATCCAAATACCCTGGGGATATTTCTTGGTCCTTCCATTCTCACCATCCCTCTTACATTCTACTACCAAAAATGTCCTCCTCTTTTTTGACTTTGAAACAGAATCCTACTCTGTTGCCCCAGCTAGAGTGTAGTGGTGCTATCATTGCTCACTGCAACCTCAAATTCCCCAGCTAACCCAGTCCTCCTGCCTCCTCCATCAGCCTTCTGAGTAGCCGAGACTACAGGTGCACACCACCAACCCCAGCTATTTTTAGTACAGACGGGGTCATGCTCTTGCTCAGACTCATCTCAAACTCCTGACTTCAAGTGACTCTCCTGTCTCAGCCTTTCAGAGTGCTAGGATTACCAGCAGGAGCCACTTTACTGGGCCATGTGCCCTCCTTAAATTGGTCTCTTTAGGTTACTACATATGCAATATCCAATGTCCTTAAGGACTAAGTTTGACACTTGATATCTCTGACGTATCACTTTGACACTTCTTCTTTTATTTTTATTGTGGAGGTACATCTTTGTTCTTTCAAATGCATGTTTTGGCTTGTGATTGTCTTTCAAAAAAGTTTTAGGAGAATTTTTTATGAAACCATAGATAAGTCAAGAATTTGTGTTATTTTTTGAATGTGAGTTCCATCATTGAACAAATGCAGCACAGACAGCTTGAAATATCAATGAAGTATTTGGGAAGGATATGCCTCTTAAATGCACAGTACATGGATGGTTTGAGAAGTTCAATTCTTGTGATTTTAATCTTGAAAATGAGCCACATGGGTGGCCTGAGACCAAGGTAGATAATGATCAGTTGAAAGCTATAGTGGAAGTGAATCCATCTCAATCTAAACATGAATTGGGAGCAAGGTTTGACAATACTGGACCATTTCAACAAATCAACAAGATAAAGAGGCTAAATAGATGCATTCTGCATGAATTAAATAGTGTCAGAAGAGAAACAGTCTGGAAGCTTGCCTTTCTTTGTTGTCACAACATAAAGGTGAACCATTTCTATTCTGTATTGCGTGATAAAAAATGGACTCTTTTTGATAGTTGCCAAATGTTTGGCACAATGGCTGGATAAAGATGAAGTGCCAAAATACAGTTCAAAACAGTCATCAAGAAATCCAATGGTGTCTGTTTGGTGGTCCAGCACTGGTATCATCCACTACAGCTTCATGAAACCTGGTGGCTGATTACCTCTACCGCAACCAAGAAAAGAAATGCTAAGGATGCTTGTGATTAACTGAGATTGGTCAATAGAGACAGGCCAATCCTCTTGCAAGACAATGTTCAACCTAGGAACACTGTGCCTGGTAAATGCCAGTGTGCCACTTACCCAGGGATCCTTAACTTTTCCCAGACAACCTAAGGTACAAAAGTTTGAAGTGACAGACTACAACAAATAGAATGAGTAATTTTAATTAGAAGTGGGACATGTTTAAAAGAAATAGATTCTTCAAGTAAGAACGTATTTTATTGTTAGAGACTATTATTTTTGAGAGAAATAGGATCTCTGTCACCCAGGCTAGGGTGCAGTGGCACAATCATAGCTCACTGCAGCCTTGAATTCTTGGGCTCAAGTGATCCTACTTCAGCCATTAACTACCCAAGTACTTGAGACACATGCCACCACACTGAGCTCATATTGAAATCATGTCTTTTCTAGAGAGCAGAAAGGATGAAGAATTATCTTGATAGAATCAAAATACAATAGAACCTCCATAGTTGACCTAATTTTCATAGACCGGACATGCACCACATGTACATACCAGTATAGCAAGCCTAGTTCTTTATGTTGACCAGCTCTGTCTGTTGACCAGTTTGTCCCTTGAGTGGTCAGCTTACTAAAGGAGTTCTACTGTATATTAGTTTTAAATTATCTAATTGCTTCTCCACCTAGTTTTTAGCTACCAACTAGGTTTCCATTGGAGGCATTCCCACTTGGCAGTCTGAATTCCGTTACGATGTAAAGGTATGGGAAAGGAAAAGCTGGACAAATGTCACGGGACCTGTCAGCCAGCTGGAAAGCACAGAGAGTAAAGAGGGTGCAGACTTTCCACATTCTCTGAGCAGATCTGAAGAATTCAGCTTTGGCCCATTATCACTGACCTTTCTCCAGAGTATTTTCTTTCAGGGGCTCTTCACATGGAAAATCTTAATTTTTTTTTTCCCCTTAAAGGATAGCCAAATTCTTGAGAGGGAAAATAATTATCTGGTTGAAACATTAGAAGAGGGTCAAAGGCTTCTGGTGGCTTTGGCGGCTTCATTTTTACCCATTTTTGAAGTCTCATCTTAGGCTGTGTCTAGACACATCCAAGGAGAGTTGGATGCAGGTCTAAAATGCTGAACTGAACTGATTTACTGGAAGTCTCATAAATTCTGTCGATGAAGCTTCCAGGTTCTCACCACACGCTGTAGCTGTATAGATAACCCACAGCAATTTGTACTGACTGCATTTTTTTGTTTAGTCTATTTCAGCTGCAATCATGCAGATATGAGCTTCTGAATGACTCCACTATGAAACCAAGCTGATCTGTGTGTTACAGCTTAAAAAAATACAAGTCACTCAACACTGCAAAAGAAGTATAAGAAATTTTTATCCCATAGGTAAAAAAGGCTTTTAAATGTTACACCAAAGAGAACAAGATCCCAGGATGAGCCTATGTTTTGACTGTAGGTGTAACTTTCATTCACAAGAATACCATTCAAAAGAATACCTTCAGGTATTAAAAATATGAAGTTTAATTCCTTTGCCTGTGACAGCTCTTCAAACATCTGAGACCAGATAGTAAACATTAGCACTTATGAACAATGTTTTCAAATAATCTTTGAACAAATTGCGTTGCACAATTATTAAATTATTTGATAAAAATAATCTTTTTTTAGGAGTGGAATTGCTTGGCCATGAGGTTTTCCCGTACCCAAGCATTTAATAAAGTATCACCAAACTGGCCTCCAGGGAGGTTGTAGGTACAGTCTGCCACATGCAGTACAGGAGAAGGACAGCATCCTCTGACCACCTCTCATGACCCTTTTTCTCATTTCTCCTGAGTTGAAAGTCCAATAAGGACATCTGGTTGACTATTTCAATTTACAATTATTGGTTGCCAGTTAAATTGAACCTTTGTTCGTGTTTATTAATCCTTTTCTCTTGGCCTTGTGTGAATGTTCGCAAGTGATGCATTACACATTTTCTGTAAATAGAAACTGTATTTAGTGGATTTAAAGATAGGCTCAATTTACAAAAATCATGAATTGATAAACATTTTCACAAACATTATAGTTACTTGTAAGGAAGATCTATGTAGGTGGGTGTGTGTGTGTGTGTGCATGTGCACACCAACCCAACCCTTCAGCCAATATTTTCAAATGTTCCTCATTTGAAGAGGTTTCTAGATATTGCCACATCCTCCTTGCCATCCCATGCCCTTGCTTTATTTCAAAGGGGTTTCCTGAAAATGAGATGCCAACTACTGATCACAAATCTCCAGATGCAATATTGATCAGATGTAAGAAAAGAGTCTGGTAAAATTTCTGCCTGCTTTCTGAACAATGAACTTTTATTAGTGCAGCCTAAATAAAACGTAGTAGAAAATAACAGTCAAATATAATGTGATATGACACCGGGGAAGGGAACCTCTGCGAACCTTATTTTACTCACCCACAAAATGGGGATTATAACCACATCCCCCTGAGGCTTATCACGGTGAAAAATACATGTGGGAAGAGCTTGCTTGACACCATGTGCAACATCGGGTAAATGTATGTGCAGAATATACAAAATTGAAAACAGTTTATTAAGCATTATTACCACTGCCTTTAGGTCCCTCTCCTGGGCTAACTTTATCCAGTCTTTTTAAAAGTGGGCATAGAAGGAAGATATCTCAAATTTATAGAAGCTGTATATGACAAACCCACAGCCCACATCATGCTGAATAGGGAAATTTTAACCGATAGAATGGGATAAAATGTTCTCAAGCTAAACATCAGATAAAGGGCTCATTACCAGAGCCTACCAAGAGCTCAAACAACATTCCATTAGCCGTTGCTTATCAGTGAGAAGATTTGGGTGTTAGTCTTCAATTCCTCTTATATGTACTATGTACTATCCAGTCACGTTTCTCTATTTTCCTTCAGGTGTGTTCCTGAGGAGTTTATTGCATTTAAGTGTATTGTATCTATTGAAAAACCAGAGTTGGCTTGGTTCAGTTTGTTTTTCAAGATTCAAAGCAAGCTCTCACTGACGACTGCTTTCCTTTATAAATAATCATAAATGTTCATTTTATTCATTATAAACTTAACTAGCAGGACACTGATGATAATCAAAATCTTCATTCACTTTTCCTTTTCGAACATCTGGACAATGACCTCCGCTCTTCCCACTAGTCATCACCCTCCTCGTGCCTTCATTTCTGTGCACATCGAGTTTATCATCATCACTACATCCTTGTCAACCCTCAGCTCCCTTTCCTTTCATCATTTTGTTTGCTTAATAAAACTCCAATTGAATTATTTTTTACTTAGGTCCAGGAATCAAGTCACGGGAGAAAAACTACCCAGCTCTTCTGGCCACCGTCACTTCAAATTTGTAACTACAAATATCAAACAGGCACCCAACTTTTCCAGACATCTCTGCTACAGTTCTGTAGCAGATACGTTTTTTCCCTGTACCAGAGGATTATCACTGCATGCCTTTTCTTCCCTATAATCTCCGATACACCCTTCACCACTCCAACTTAGCTGAGACTCTTGCTTCATACTTCATAGGGAAAATGTATACAGTCAGATAAGAATGATCTGTCTTCTTTCCAACAAAGCCACAAGACTGCCTGCATTTGCAACTGCAGACTCGGCCTTCCTCATGTGCAATAGAAGCCCAAACCTTTGACTTACACACTGGCTCCCGTCTCTTCTAACGCACTCAACAGCCTCCTTCCTATGGTCATTCCCCTTCTCTTCTTTTTCAATGATTTCTTCCTTTCTGCTGCTTGGATCATTCATAGGGGATACTAGCACACCTTAAAGGCAACCATCCTAAAACACACAAACACACACACTTTCTCTTGACTTTTCTCCGCTCCCAAGAACTGCCCCATCTCTATTTGCTTTTGTAGCACAGCGATTTGAGTCATCTTGAATTGCTTTTTCCATTCTCTCCCCTGCCATAGGTCCCTAAGTCTATCCCAGTGAGAGGTGTGATCCTGCTACTCTACAAATAGAACACTTTAAAAAACATTTAAACATTATGAATACATAATATTTCACAGTTGTATAATAGATATACATGATAGTTGCATAATGTATGTAACATATATAATAGTTGTATACCTTTGTGGGGTACATGTGATGCTTTGATACAGCAATCCAACACGTAATGATCAAATCAGTGTAACTGTGTTTTGCCCCACCTAAAGAATTGATCATTTCTTTGTGTTAAGAATATTCCAATTCCACTCTTTTAGTTATTTTAGAATATACAATAAATTATTGTTAATGACAGTCACCCTATTATGCTACTCAATACATCTTATTCACTATATCCAGCCGTTAACTTGTTCTTCTTTCTTTTTCTTTTCAGAGACAGAGTTTCACTTTGTCGCCCCCAGGACTGGGTTTGAACCTCCCACCTGCAGTACATGGGCCCGGCGCCCTACTCACTAAGCCACAGGTGCCGCCCTCTCTTACTCACCCTATCTAACTGACTGTACTTCTGTACCCATTAACTATCTCCACTTTATTCCCCTTTCCCACAGACCATTCCCAGTCTCTGGTAACCATCATTCTCCTTTCTACTTCCATGAGTTCTATCTTTTTCTTAGCTCCCACATGAATGAAAATGTGTAATGCTTGTCTTTCTGTGCTGCCTTATTTAACTTAAAGTAATGTCCTTAAATTCCATTCACGTTACTGCCAATAACAGTATTTCATTATTTTTAATGGCTGAATAATATTCCATTTTGTGTATACATACATATATATGTATATATATATAAATTTTCTTTATCCATTTATCTATTGATGGACATTTAGGTTGATTCCATATCTTGTCTTTTGTTAATAGTGCTACAATAAATATGGGAATGCAGATATCACTTCCATACACTGTTTTCCTTTTCTTTTGGATATATATGTAGCATATAGCAGGGGAATGCTGCATCACTGCATCATATGTAGTTCTATTTTTAACTTTTTAAGGAACTTTCATACTGTTATCCATAGTGGCTAAACCAATTTACAGTCCCACCATCAGCGTACAAGGATTCCCCTTTCTTCACATCATCACCAGAACCCATTATTTCCTCTCTTTTGGAAAACATTTTAACTGGGACGAGATAATGACTTATTGCAGTTTTGATTTGCATTTTTCTTATGATTAGTGTTGTTCAAGATGTTTTCATATACCTGCTGGCTCTTCTTTTGAGAAATGACTTTTTAGATCTTTCACCCATTTTTAAAGCAGACCATTTGTTTTTCTCTTCCTAAGTTGTTTGAGCTCCTTTTATATATTCTTGTTATTAATTCCTTGCAAATATTTTCTTCTATCCTGTGGGTTGTCTCTTTACTTGATGGTTTCCTTGGCTGTTCAGAGGCTTTTTAGTTTGATGTGATCCTGTTTGTCCAATTTTGGTTTAGTTGCCCTTGCTTTTGAGGTTTTAACTTAAAAAATCTTTTTCTCAGATCATTGTCCTAGAGTCTTTCCCTAATGCTTTGTTCTAGTAGTTTCGTAGCTCATGTTCAAGTCTTTAATTCATTTCTATTTGATTTTTGTACATGGTGAAAGACAGGGGTCTACTTTCAGTCTTCTGCATGTGGATATCCAGTGTTCTCAGTACTGGTTATTAAGGAAATTGTTCTTTCTTCAACGTATGTTCTTGGAGCTTTGTCAAAAATGAGTTGACTATAAATGCATGGATTTATTTCTGGTCAATGTGTCTGTTTTTATGCCAGCACCATGCTGTTTTGGTTACAACAGTTTTGTAGTAAAATTTGAAGTCAGGTGATCTAATTCCTCCAATTTTGTTCTCTTTTCTCACATGGCTATTCTGGGTCTTTGTTTTCAAATAAATTTTAGGATTTTTTTTTTCTATTTCTGTGAAGAATCTCATTAGTATTTTGATAGGGATTCCACTGAGTCTATAGACGACTTTGGGTAGCACAGACATTTTAATAATAATAATTCTATTAATCCATGAACATGGAATATCTTCCCATTTTTTTGTTCTCTTTAATTTCTTTCAGCAATGTTTTACACTTTTCATTGGAGATATCTTTGACTTTTTTTGGTTAAGTTTATTCTTAAGTATTTAATTTTAATATTATTTTATTTAGAGATGCAGTCTCATTCCATCACCCAAGCTGGACTGCAGTAGTGCACTCATAGTGCACTGTAACCTTAAATTCCTGGTTTTAAGCTATCCTCTTGTCTCAGCCTCTGAGGTAGGTGGTACTACATGTGCATGCCATCACATTTGGTTAATTAAAAATTTTTTTTTCTTAACAGAAACAGAGACAGAGAGAGAGAGACAGAGACAGAGACAGAGTCTTGCTATGTTGTCCAGGTTGGTCTTGAATTCCTGGCCTCAAAGAATCCTCTTGCCTCAGCCTCCCCAAATTCTAGGATACATGCATGAGCCACCATACCTAGTATTTTATATTATTTGTAGTTTTTATAAACGATATTACTTTCTTGGTTTCTTTTTCAGATTCACTATTGGTATATAGAAATGTGACTGATTTTTGCATGTTAAGTTTGCACTCTACATCTTTACTGAATTTCTTTATCAGTTCTCATAGTTTTCTTTTTTTGATGGAGTATTTAGATCTTTCCAAACTTGAGATCATGTAATCTGCAAACAAGTATAATGTGACTTCTTCCTTTTCAATTTGGATGTCCTTTATCTATTTATCTTGTCTGACTGCTCTGATGAGGACTCCCAGTGCTATGTTGAATAAAAATAGTGAAAGTGGGCACCCTTGTCTTAGTCGTTAGAGGAGAGACTTTTAAGTTTTCCTCATTCTGTATGATATTAGCTGTGGGACTGCTGTATATAGTTTTCATTATGTTGAGGTATGTTTAGAGTTCTAATCATGAATGGAGGTTAAGTTTTATTGAGTGCTTTTCAGCATCCATTGAAATAACACACCTATGGATATGATGTATCACATTTTATGCATATGTTGAACCATTATTCTCACATCCTGGGACAAATCCCACTAGATCATAATGACTGATTTTCTTTTAATGTGTGGCTGAATTTGTTTTGCTAGTATTTTGTTGAGGACCTTTGAATTCATGTTCATCACAGATAATGGCCTGTAATTTTCTTTTTTTGTTGTGTCTTTACTTGTGTCAGAGTCATATTGGCTTCATAGAATGAGTTTGGAAATATTCCTTCCTCCCTTATTTTTTTTTAAATAATATGAATACAATTACATATTATTTCTTCTTTAAATGTTTGGTGGAATTCGGCAGTGAAGCCATCAGGTCCTAAGCTTTAACTTGATGGAAGACTTTTGATGACTGCTTCTTAGGCTAACCTCTTTTCAAGATCATGTGATCTACATCTTGCCCAAGCAAACTGTCAATTCCCAGTTTTCATGTTTCTTGGCTCTGCTGCAGCATCTGGCATGGTTGACCCCTCCCTCTGCCCTTGAACACTTTATTCTATGAGCTTTCTGGAATTGCACACACTCCTGACTCCTATACTTCTACTTCACTGACCAGTTTCCTAGTCTCTTTGTTGTCTCCGCTTCCTTTGCTAGACCTTTAAATCTTGGAGTGCCCCAGGGTTCTGTCAGTGGCTCACCTTCCCCTATCAATGCTTTCTCCCAGGTGCACATTTCTACATCTGGACCTCTTCCCTGAACTACTGAGACCATATCCAAGCCACTCCCTTCCCCTGGATGACTATCACAGCTTCCTAACATTTGCTGAATGGGTTTCTTGCTCCACTCTCCACACAGACGCCACAGTAACCAAATTTCACTACCCTGTTTAAAATCCTCCAGTGACTTCACACTCCAACTACAAAAAAATCTAGACACCTTGCCCCCTCATTTTCTCCTGAGTTTCAAATGTTCATTTCCATTCTTCCCTTGCTCATTCTGCTCAAGCCACACTAGTCTTTTGAGTCTCTGGAACAGTTCAAGCCTGTTGCTTCCTCAGGATTTTGCAGGTGTTGTTCTTCTAACAGGAATTGATGCTCTGCCTCCTCATTCACCTCTATAATCTGCTATCATCTCTCAGAGGAGCCTCCTCCAACCCCTCCAGCATTCCTGCCCTCCCCCACCCACTCTCATTCTTCCCATTATTCTGTTTTTTTCAAAGCATTTGTCTATATGTAAAACTAGGCATGTTAACTATCTCTTGCCTCTTCTAACTACAATGTAAGTTCACTGATGGATCTTTAAATGCTCACCAATATATTCCCAGCATTGACATTATATAGTAGGTACTCATTAATATTTGTTGGCTGATTAACTACTCCCATCAGCATTTTCTTGGCATTCAAAGTTCCTTAAAGACTACCAACAATAAATCAATTATACAAAGATTTTACATTACCATAAATTAAGACTCAAACCTGTGAATCAGTAATACATGGAGGCCATAAAGTTTGTGTACAGTTTAAAATGGACTTTATGGCCACCCTGTATAAATGTAATAAACTAGGACAATTAATTCCTTTTTATCGTACAGAGAACATTCCTGATTACACATATCTATGGCCAAAAACTCCAGTAGTACTATAAAACTACAAATTATGATAAAAGTTAAACATAAAAGAACTACTCAACCACTTTGAATAAAGTAAAACTAAAACAAACAATAACAACAAAACAACACCTGTGTCAAATAGCAACTCCAAACTGTGATTACACGCTGCTTACTAAATAAACAAATAACATTACACACAGGATTTATACTCTGGACAGTCAGCCAAAACCCTAGAGACAAAATCACAATCATATATGCCTTAGTATTAAAAATACATAAAAAATACATTGTCTGCAATGAATTTAACAAGTCAGAAAATTATGAAACCAAGCAAGTCAGAATATAGGATATTATAAAGTCAAGAATTAATTATGGAGAACCACATTGCTAAATTTCAGAACTAGCTTTTTGATGAATCAGAGAATAAAACATAAGTCTGTAACGTAAAAGATGAGAAAACAAAATTAGAAATGAAACATTCAGTTTACAGAAAAAAATATTACTTTAAGAGATGATAAGTATATTTTTATAATAGTAAATGTATAACAATTATGGATACAATTTGTAGAAAATATAAAATTAAAATAATAAAATCCCCAACTGACCCGTATCTATTGTAAAATAAAATTTTCTTTACAATAGTTCTAGTCTCAGACAGTTTTATAGGTCTTTTTCTTCATATTTTAAAGGAAGGACTTCTTTTATGCAGAACCTCTAAGAAATACTAATAGAATAATACATAAGTCTCCAAGAAATGAAGAGGCTATCCAGGATTTCCCAAACTTACTCCACCCTAGAATCTTTTTTCCCCCTTGAATTACTCATGGGGCTAACTATAAAAAGAACAAACTTTCTGATATGTCACTATAAATTAATCTTACCCATGAATATAGATGTAAAATTCCTAAAAAATTGGAAAGCTGAATTTAATAAAAATTTAAAAGAACCAGCCATCACTACCAAGTACGGTTTTTTCCCTAAGAGAATTTTCTGTGAGGAATACAATCAGGAGACTACCTGAATTCAGTACCATGTGTCAGCTGACAACTCACAAACACCAGACTTCTCTAAGCTATGGTTGCCTTCTTGATAACTCTCTGATTGTGAAATCTTGATATATTCTCAAATCTTCTCTTCCTCCTGCTTTTAGTAAATGGCACCTCCTTCCAATAAGATGCTTGTGCCAGAAGTCCAGGTGCCATTCTTGAGGTCCCCTTCTCCCCACCCAGTTTCTAACAGTAGATTCTGACAATGCAGCCTCCAGTAGCCCCCAATTGCTCCTCTATCCATCTTTCTCATCCGGGATGCCATCACTCTCCCCTGCATCATAACAGGAACCCCCTCACCCCTGTACTTGCCTCACCCCTACTTAACATTTGGCTACTTTACATTCTTTAGCCAAGCCTAACCATGTTGCTCTCCTCAATGGCTCCCCACTGAGTTAGTAAAGACCAATAAAATAACCCACACTGGCCTACAGGGCCACAAATGACCTGGCTCCTGACTTTTGTCTTCAGGTTCCAGCTAGCAGTTACAAGAACATGGGAAGCTTCTCCCAACCTTGGGGTCTTGGCATATGCCATTCACACTGCCTGAAACAATCTCCCTCCTCCCTTCACGTAGCCTGTCTCTAAACATTTTTCTAGTGTTAGTTTTGACCATTGCTGAAGTCTCAAAATGGACAGATCACTCTATTACAAATTCCCAAAGGAGCTGTAATTGATGGTTTACTATCAAATCCCACAAGAGGAGGGAACATGTCTCTCTTGTCACAATGCTGGTACTCAGGGAGAGACTGACGCCATCACCAATGACTAAGTTAGCTTGGCACCCTCTGTCTCTTTGAAATATTTTTCCTTATCTTCTAATATCACCTTCAAAGATCAATGCAGCAATTTAAAATTAAAAGCTAGATGTTGCCATGGCCAAAGGGACAAGTTTCTTTGACCTAAGTTAATTTGCTATTCTATCCATGCTATTTCCTTTTCTTGACATGGTGAAGAACTAATAGTAAAAATAAATGAATGGACAAATAAAAGTTTAAAATTAAGTGCAAATTTAAACTTTGTAGAAAATAGTTTTAAATATAAGAGCATTGCAAAACACATTTACTGTAAGTGCAGCTGCAGAGTCAGCTGAGTCACCACTCGTCCTGACCTTCTCTGGCTGCCAGTGGCCCCAGTGCCAGGTCCATGTCAGCATTAATCACAGGACGACTAAAGAACTGAAAGGATGAATTTTGGTGGTAACTGTGAGGATCTTATTTATGATGAAAAAGGTCACAAAGAAAGCAGATTATAATTTAAGTGGTAGAAATCCTCACAATATAGGATGTTTAATGTCTAAATACCCTTCCTCACATCCAAATGCTAAAATAACCCAATGTCATATAAACTAACAAAGTATCTAAACAAAAATTTAAAAGTTGAAAGCGATGAGCTAGTGGGAACCTGATCTCCTGGCCTCTTGAAGGGACTTCAGCTTCAGGCCCTTTTGCTAAGCTTTCTTTTTCTTCCCCTCCAGAGGAAGACTGGCTGATTTGGATCAGTAAGTTATAAAAGAGAAATTGAGCAAGCTTGTGTGGGACACAGGCATTTCTCTCCCATCCCAAGATCTTCTGGTGAGCTCTGCCCTCTGGTAGAGGCCTGCGGTTGCCATTACCAGGAGCTGATGTATGAGCAAGACATCTGGCTGCAAACTATACCCATTTGTTTCCTGCCTTATCTATTTGTCTTCTGTGTACTGCTACTAAAAACAGGAACAGCAACAATTCAGGGGGAAAAACGGGTGTGAAGAGCTGGGTCCCTAGAACTCTAACAGTAAGGGATGGTTTTGAAGGGAGGATGATGGCTTTTGTTTCAGATGGATTAGACAGGAAGCCACAGAGGGCTTCTGAGTGAAAATGCCCAGTAGGCAGTTGGAAATGTGGGGCTGGCATCCCAGGATAATAAATAATAACCATATTGCATGTGGCTGTGATGCTGGGTGCCATATGAATTTGTTTATTTTATTTTAATACAGTGTATTAGCTTTGTTAAATTATTTTCCCATAGGAGGATGAGCCAAACAGCCACAGGTCATGCATCTACTTGGCATCACCAACAGCAGGCAAATAAGCCCATGTAACAATATAATTTTTAAAAACTTGTTGTTGCAATCCAAATTTCATTTGGCCCCAAACAATGAAAGACTTTAAAATGGAATAAAAAGCAACTGGTGAAGAAAGCAGAGAGGGAACCACAATTATTCTCAGTCTGTCTCATTTATTAGGTCTATGGAGGTTATGGTAATGACCTGGTAAGTTTAGTAATTTCCAAAATCTGAGGAATTAATACAGAGAGACCATTGGTCCATCCGTGCCACATGCTAGGAAGAAAATGCTGCCCAGTCTGTACCAGCTTGGCCTCTTCCCTTCAATATTTATCATGCTTGAGAATTGCTCTATGTGGGATCTTTCATTTGAGTTAATGACTAAATAGCAATCATTATTATATAAAAAGTAATAACTCACTTGAAAAGTTCTAAAGAACAAGGTTTACAAAGATCTGCCAACACAGGGAAAGCAGCATCTAATCCTAGAAGACATAGTGTTGACCATGAAGCCAAGAAACAACTGTGAAATAATATGGGCAGATGTGCATATAGGTTAGTGCCCAAACACCCAGAGGGAGTTAGATGAAAATTTTAGCACCTGAAACTGGGCTGAGTCTGCCTGTATAAATTTATCAATATTAAGATACTGTTAAAGAATACAGGGTCAAGGAATATTTTAAAAGAATGAAAGAGACTGATGGTGTCATGGTACCAATTGTTTTATATAATGGCTCCCCATAAAACTAACACTTCAAATCATTCATTCATTCATTCAGGGACTCACTAGGCTGCCCAGGATAGTCTTGAACTCCTAGGCTCAAGTGATCCACCTTGGCCTCCCAAAGTGCTGGATTTATAGGCTTGAGTCACTGCACGTGGCTCAAATAATTTTTAAATTATTACCACTTGATATTGTTGTCATTTAAAAATCATGTTAAGCCTTATATTAAAGTCAGTCCTCTGACTCATTTTGGAAAGTTTTGTGTGAGTCTTTATAATGTGGAAAAATAGATCCCCATGCTACTGTTCTGTCTGATGTCTTGGGAGCATCAGGGAAGTTTGGATTTTTATGAACAGGGCTACCTAAGATGGACTCAGACACAGCATGCAGTGCTCCCAGGCCACACCCAGGAAACTCACCACCACTTCTAGTCTGGCTTTGCAGCACCTCACTGCTAAACTTCAGTGAGGTCAGGATGAGGTGAACTGAGAATTCATGAGATGCATGACATTGTTTATGGTCCAAAGTTTTTTCATACACATCTGTATTCTTGCTGCAAAAAGTTGATAAAAATCTGGTCTGCATAAAACTTGGCTATCCAGACTCATTTGGGGAAACCATTTTAGGTATACCCACAGTTTTCAACACAATGGATATAACTGACTTTCCACACACAAAAAATCATATTCTCAATTTAAAAAGGATCAAAGCACTTCAATGGCTACCTGTGTTTTTCAATAGTGATATTGAATCAGATGATGATGGTGGTGGTGATGGTCTTGGGGCCAGGAACTGTACAGCATGTCTTTCCTCCCTTTAGGCCCTCACATGCACTGTTGCTTCTTGGATCAGTCCTACTGACTGTTTCACCACCTGGAAATTTTCTACTAACCCTTACAGCCTCAACTGAAAAAATATTCTTTCCTGGTTAGCACTCATTGCATAAATTATTTTCTCTCCTATGCACCCTAATACCTCACTTATAGAGTTATTCAGTTGAACTATAACTATCTTTTATTTATAGAATTTGCTGTTCCAAGAGGTGGTAAAATAGAAAACATCTTAGAGTTGATTCACATAAAATCATGGATGGGGGAGATCTATGATAGACTAATAAAAAAAAAAGTAGTAATTTTGAGGTATATCTTTGATCTCAACATTTCTATGAAGGGAAACCTCCATGCCAAGAGTCTCCATAAAAGATAATAGAAGGATAAATGAATTGTATATCTGATTATCTGGCCTGTCATTCTGTAAAAAGGTTCTTGTGGTATTCATTTCCTGATTTATTTGTCTAATAAGCAACATTTGATGAAATGTGGCAGGTATGGTTCTGGGTCCTAAGGGATACACATGGTGATTAAGAGGGATAAGCGTCTCATGAAGCTTATATTCTGGCATTAGAAGAAAATAGGATGCCGAATGGAATGCTAAGAAAGACAATAACAATCATTTATTTAGACTTCACTATCTGGGTACCAAGTAACTAACAAATATCCCAATAACATTTCCATCTTTCCCCCTAAAAACAAAAGGCAGCCATCTGTTTTATACCAGTACATTTCTTCATTTCAACAAGTAGTCAGAAGATTGAAAATAATTCAGAACCCAGATAAAGGAAATCTTCACAGAGTTCCTGGTGGTTTTTAAAAATTGTTGTTCAAAAACCTACACTACAAAGGAGTTTTTGACCAGACAGCTGTTTCAAAGAACAATGATTTCATGTTTTAAGACTAAAATTGAGATGTCTTTGCCTTCCAGGAAAACTTAGCAGCTGTGAGATTATTTCACTTCTCTTTCTTTCACATTTGCTGGATTTAATTTTAAGGGGAAAATATATAAAAGACAAAATTGTATGCAACACAGAACAAAACCTATTGTGAAACAAGCCATTGCACATTTTCAACCACAAGGAAAACCCAAAGGCAACCTCTGGTAGAAACATAGCTGGGGAAGGAGACAACATAGCATTTTCCTAGAGAAATGTACCCCTTTCCTGCTAAACTTAGAAAATGACCCTCCTAAGTCTCTAAAAAGCCAACATTGACTTGGTTGTCTGTAGGAATGAACTTGCTTGAGGAATGACTAAAAAAAGTTTCAGGGAGTAGCAGTAGAGAGTCAGTCACGAATGAAGAATGTAAGGCAATGCCACCTGTACCCCGCATGGGGCAAGTCCTGTGAACCCCTGAGCCTAGTTCTGTGAGCCAAATAAAGAAGAAAAAGGGCCATGTGGGAGGGATCTGGAGAAAGTCTCTAAAGCAGTGATGTTCAACTGGTGTGCCAGGGCAGAGTGGTGTACCGCAAAAGTTGTAAGGATCATTAATTAAATCGTTTTCAAAAAAAGTTTAAAGCACAGGCCGGGTGCAGTAGCTTATACTTGTAATCCTAGAACTCTGGAAGGCTGAGGGCAGGAAGATTGCTGGAGCTCATGAGTTTGAGACCAACCTCAGCAAGAGCCAGATCCTGTCTCTAAAAATAGCCAGTTGTTGTGGCAGGTGCCTATAGTCCAAGCTGCTCAGGAGGCTGAGGCAAGAGGATCACTTGAGCCCAAGAATTTGAGGTTGCTGTGAGCTATGAAATCACAGCACTCTACCAAAGTGTCCAAAAAAAAAAAAAAATTCAAAGCACAGTAACTATTTTCTTTTTATAACTCCTTTTTGCTGCGGAAGTTTAACTATAGGTTCAAGTGTGCCCTCAGATCAAAAAGGTTGGAAAACACTGTTCTAAAGTGACTGAAGAAGAGACAGGTGAGGTTAAAAGGCCAAGGGGAAGTGTCTTCAAGAAGAAACCAGCAGGCAGGCAAAGCACTGTCTGCTGCACTATGGAGCCCTTCCCATTTTAGCCATTACCACTGGGGGGAAAACAAGTGGAAACTGACAATATAGCAAAGGGACAAGAAGAACTTCCTGATAATACCAATAAGCCTCTGATAATTGGGTCTCCCGCAGTGGCCAGCAAGGATCTAAGGTGGCGGGAGCCTGGAGAGGACGAAGCTGTGGTGTAAAACAGGAGCAGGTAGATGCCACACTGCTTGCTGGAGCTCGTGTAGACATTAAAAACATGCCCCACCCAAAGTTGGAGCCTAAAGCCCAGGACAGTCTCATAAGCTGTCTGGAATCAGATAGAAATCAGATAGAAAAATGTAAACCATAGTGCTTGTTAACCATTTGTTCATTAGCCTGTGACTTTGGACCAAGTCACTCAAGTTCTCAGAGGCTCAATTTGTTGTTAAAGGGGGACAGTGCTATCCACCTAGGAAGGTTGCTTTAATGATTTCATATAATGTGTGCAAATCATTTAATACAGTGTCTGGTAGTCATTATTATTAACATGCAAATGTTCCCGGAGAAAGTGATTAGCTCACAAGGCTTGGTTTCCAAACGATTTGATGGACAAAGGAAGACTAAAGAACAGATGGGTGGAATGAGCAGGGACAATGAGCAATGGAGAAAATCCAACACGAACTTTAGCTACCCCAAAGCTGAAGCCTGGCTGAAATGCTGGCTAAAACAGTCTTGGAAGCAAGTACAGTGTTTTCATCTTGCTTATATGTTTTACATATGATCTTGTCTACAGGTACAATAGAATATCTCCTAGTCCTTTTCCATTCCAACTTTATATAATTCTAAACTTTCAGAGCACAGAGATGAGATGACCAAAAAGTTTATGTAAGAATTTCTTTTGGGGGCAGCACGTGTGGCTAAGCGGGTAGGGCACTGGCCTCATTTACCGAGGCCCAGCCAAATTGCAACAAAAAAATAGCTGGGCATTGTGGCGGGTGCCTGGAGTCCCAGCTACTTGGGAGGCTGAGGCAAGAGAATCACCTAAACCCAGGAGTTGGAGGTTGCTGTGAGCGAGCTGTGATGCTACAGCACTCTACCAAGGGCAATAAAGTGAGACTCTGTCTCTAAAAAAAAAAAGAATTTATTTTTGGGGAACACTTTTACATTGTTGATGGGAATGTAAACTCATACAGCCTCTTTGGAAAGAAGCATAGGGAATCTTAAAGATCTCAAAATAGACGTTTCATTTGACCTTATAAGCCCATTACTAGATATCTACCCACGAGAAAAAAACATATCATTTTATCATCAGGACATTTGCACTACATTGTTTATTGCAGCTCAATTTATAATCGCCATGATGTGGAATCTACCCAAGTAGTGGGACCACACCTATGGTGCATCTTACAAGGGTACATGTGAAATTTACTAGGTGTAGAATATAAATATCTTAACACAATAACTAAGAAAATGTTGGGAAGGCTATGTTGACCAGTTTGATGAAAGCATTTCAAATTGTATGTAAAACCAGCACATTGTATCCCATGATTGCATTAAGGTACACAGCTATGATTTAATAAAAAGAAAAACTACAAAAATTAAAAAATAAAAACTGTGGTATATGGATACCATGGAATACTATTCAACCATTAAAAATATAGAGACTTAACAGCTATTAAGGAAGCTGAGGCAAGAGAATTACTTGAGTCCAAGAGTTTAAGGTTGCTGTGAGCTATGATGCCACCGCATTCTACCAAGGGTGACAAAGTGAGACTCTATCTCAATAAAAAAAAAAAAGATAGAGACTGCACAACTTTTTTATTAACCTGGCTAGAGTTCTCTAAAGAGAGCATTCTCCTTAGTAAAGTATCATAAAAACGGAAGAGCAAATATCCAATGTATTCAATACTAACATGAAGCCAGTCGATGAACAAATGCACACTCACATAAGAGAAAAACAATTAAATTCAAGTTGTGGGGAAGGGGGAAGGAGAGAAGGAGGAGAGAGAAGGGTGGAGGATTGGTGTACGGCACACCTCCATGGTGGGGGGCACTGCTACAACAGGGACTTTACCTAACAAATACAAACAATGTAATCTAATCATTTATAACCTCATATTAATCTGAAATTTAAAAAAAGAATTTCTTTTTTCTTCTTTAAATTTTGTTTTTTACCTTTAATTTTTATGGCTACACAATCATACATGTTTATGGAGCACATGTGTTATTTTGAGAAAAGAAGACAATATGCAATGATTGAATCAGGATAATTAGGATATACATCATCTCAAATATTTATCATTTTTTTGTGTGTTGGGAACATTTGTCTCAGTGAGAAAGAAATAAGTATAATGCTGCCCAACAAAGAAGCTAATATCTAAGAACAGAACTCTACATTATGGAGTGAGGTTTGCAAAGCAAGTTGAATCATATTATCAAGAAAATCCTAAAGATTTCGTCTGTGGTTATACTATAAAACTAATAATAATTCTTTATATACAAACACTATTTACAAGGTCATTGATAGTGCTAAATGATGTGTATCAATAGGCTTTAAACTACTTTACAGGGACAGTGAACTGACCAATGGAATGGGTCGCCTTCCAGTTTAACATGCTTCAAGCTTACATTGAAGAAAATGGGGACGTTGGCTCACAGGTTTCCTAATCCCCTTTGGGGTATGATTTTTCTGGTGACTCTTCTCTTGAGATGTCCATGGAGTAGATTAATTTTTAGATCATGAAGAAAAGAACCCAATTTCTAATTGATGGTTCATCTGGAACCCTGCCATTTTTCCATCTCTTAAAACATTTCAACAATCTCCTGGGCTCCTCTTCCTTGTGTCTCACCTCACCTCCTTTTGTATTTTATGAAAATATTATATCCTTGTCCATATTCCTGTCAGCTGCCTTCTGAAAATCTGGAGGAGCCCCTTGTTACCTAGCTTCAAATTCCTCACAACTTAGTACTGCTGTCTCACTGTCTTCATCATTACATATGCACTAAATATTATCACATTCAATTCTTTATAACTTTGAGTTACATATAGTCTCCTTCCATCAAAACAAAACTTTTTTCCCTCTTGGATCGTAACTTCTCATATTCCAGTTTTCAGATGTGGAATGCTACTTTTCTCTGGTCTTTCCACCCCAGTCACGGTATTTCAGGGTAACTTAATTATTGATGCTCAAACTACTCTCATCTCCCACTGTGTGTGTGGGTTTGTAAAATCTGTATACTCTTAATTTTCACAATTTTAAGTTTTGGTGACTCTCTTACAAGATTTTAATAAATGCTTTTCTTGTTCCTTCCTGTTATTAACCTGGAATTCTTTGGATGACTTCTTAAATATGTGGCAAAATAAAATAAAATATGTAAAAGCTGATGCTAAAGTATGAAGGGCTATGTAATTATTGAGCACCATTTTTTTATATCCTGCTAGAACATGCAATTATCATTAAATAAATGTTGGCTTAAAGCTGAAGTCTACTTCTTGCTGTTTTTTTCCTCAATCTCCATAATATTCATAATATTCACTACCAAAATTTATTCACTCCATTATTCACTCACTCATTCATTACTTTGTGCAAGCAGTGTTCCAGGCACTGAGAATATAGCAGTGAATGAATTATAAAAAAGACTGAGGAGGGAGAGGGGAGGGGGGAATGGGTAGAGGGAGGGGGATTGGAGGGATCACTCCTGTGGTTTATCTTACAAGGGTACAAGTGAATCTTTCTAAGAGTAGAATATGAACATTTTAACACAATAACTAAGAAAATGACATGAAGGCTATGTTAACCAGTTTGATGGAAGTGTTTCTGATTGTGTGTGAAAACACCACACTGTACCCCAGAAGTGCATTAATGTACATAGTTACCATTCAATAAAAAAGAAAAAAAAAAGACTGAATTCTTGCCTTCACTGAGCTTATACTTAAATGAGGGCAAGAGAAAATAAAACAAAAAAAATAAAAATAGAACAAAAGGGGTGGCACCTGTGGCTCAAAAGGGTAGGGAGCAAGCCCCATATGCCAGAGGTGGCAGGTTCAAACCTAGCCCTGGCCAAAAAAAAAAATAGAACAAAAGAATTGCACAGAATATATCTGGATAAAGGGAGAGTGATAGAAGTACTTCTTTAGAAAGGATGGTGGGAAAATGAGGTGGTGACATTTAGAAAGAGACATGAGTTGAGTGGGCAAAGGACTTGAAGAGGAATTTCACCAAAGAAGATAGGCGTGCGGCCTATACATATATAAAAAAATGCTCACCATCCTTAATCATTAGAGAAATGCAAATCAAAACTACTTTGAGATATCACCTAACTCCAGTAAGATTAGCCCATATCACAAAATCCCCAAACCAGAGTTGCTGACATGGATGTGGAGAAAAGGGAACACTCCTACACTGCTGGTGGGAATGCAAACTAATATGTTCCTTTTGGAAAGAAGTCTAGAGAACACTTAGAGAACTAAAAATTGACCTGCCATTTGATCCTACAATTCCTTTATTAGGTATATACCCAGAAGATCAAAAATCACATTATAATAAAGATATTTGTATCAGAATGTTTATTACAGCCCAATTCATAATTGCCAGGTCATGGAAGAAGCCCAAGTGCCCATGGATCCATGAATGGATTAACAAACCGTGGTATATGTACACCATGGAATACTATACAGCCATAAAGAAAGATGGAGACATTACCTCCTTCATGTTTACCTGGATGGAGCTGGAAAACGTTCTTCTTAGCAAAGTATCACAAGAATGGAAGAAGAAGTATCCAATGTACACAGCCCTATTATGAAACTAATTTATAGTTCTCAAATGAAAGCTACAACCTAATTCTAGCCCAAGAATAAGGGGACAGGGGGGGGGAGGGGAGGGGAGAAGGGCAGATGGGTGGAGGGAGAGTAATTGGAAAGATCACCTCTATGGTCTGTCTTGCAAGGGTATAAGTGAATCTTTCTAAAACTAGAGTATAAATGTCTTAACACAATAACTAAGTAAATGACATAAAGTCTATGTTAACCAGTTTGATGAAAATATTTCAAATTGTATATAAAAACACTACACTGTATCCCATTTTGCATTAATGTACACAGCTATCATTTAATAAAAGAAAGAAAGAAAGAGACATGAGTTGATGGGGAGGTGTGCGTGAATCATGAGCATTTCTGGGAAAGAATATTCATGGTGAATGCAAAGGTCCTCAGGAGCAAGCTCAACATATTCGAGAAACAGTAAGGAGGCCAGTATCACTGGAGCGGGGTGAGCAGGGGAACGTCAGATGTGAGTTCAGAGAAGGAGCCAGATGCCAGACGTTATAGACCATGATAAGTTTGGATGTTTTTCCTCCTGAACTGGATGGAAAAATATAAGGAAGGGTGTGATAGGTTCTGATCTATTTCTTTCGAAATACTCTCTCTGGTTCCTGTGTGAACACACTCACTTCAGGGTGGCAAGAGCAGGGAAGTGGTTACTACAGGAGTCTAGGCAAGACATGACTAGGCCAGCAAGGCAGAGGTGGTAAGAAAGGAGAGGCTGAATTCTTATCATCTATCCAAGGCAGGGCCACTGAACGTTTCTGAAAAACTAGGTTGTGGAAAGTGAGGGCAAGAGAAAAATCAGAGGTAAGGCCTAAGTTTTTGGCACAAACCACTGGGAGATTGGAGGAAGAGCATCTCTGGGTAGGGTAATCAAGAGTTCAATTTTATTTTTATTTTTATTTTGGTCAGAAGGGAGAGGCTCCAGCGTCTTGCTGCTATAACTGGATGGAATACTCACTTCTCCACAAGCTTCACTTTGTACTTGCACTTGAACTTGGCTCAATTTTATACTGGGGTTGGTAGGAAGGAGACTGGATGCAGATTTGAAGCCCAAGTGGACAATGAGAGTTGGCTGTGCACATCGAGGATCATCAGCATTTACACAGAGCAAGGACACTTAATATTTCACAACAAAACAGGTGGCTGAGATGTTCAGGCTCTGACTGAAAATCAGGACTGATGCTATTGACAACAGCAATGTTGATTTGAGAACTATTCAAAGGCAAACACCTGTACACTAGCATGGGTGTGGATGTAGAGACTTAGAAGACCCTGCATTGTGTGTACTAGTGTATGCAAATTGATTCTGATTAAACATTTCTACGGGTTCTGTGTTTCAAATGAATAAGCTTTTACTAGAAGCATCTATCTATTAAAAGGAATTGAAAAATGCCCCAAGTTATTTTTCAATCCAACACAAAATCATTATTCCCAGGCGTTCACACAGATAAATTGCAACCTCCAAAAGTGGTAAAGCATCAGTCCTTTTCTCAGCACCTACACTCATTCATTTCTCACACTGAAGGAGAAAAATGACATATGGTCTGGCAGGATTATGTTTATAAAACCAGATTGTTAGTGAAAATAAGCAAAGCAAATTTCAGCAACAGAAAACTGGCATAACTCCCCTGGGTTAAGCATGGAGAGACTGATCTCATGTCCTGGGAAAAGTCACACTGATAATAGAAAGGCCTAAAGAAAGAACATTTTAACCTCCAGATGAAGTCCATCCCTGTGGTCTGCTGGGGTTCTCTAGTCAGCATGTCCTGGGCTTTGTTAGGGAAACCCACAGAACTTCAGAGGCGGTGAAGTCAATGGTGCAATGGCTGAGTCTGTACGCTTATGCAACGAGTCACATGCTGGTGCTCCTGATTTTTAACTGATGCAGGACATAGCAGGATGATGATGAGGACGAGGCCTAGTAAATCACAGACACTTGATTTCTCCCCCACTGCATGGCACAGAATGAGTAGTACAGGCTTTCCTGAAGGTGACTGTTCCTCACCTATTGCGAAACATTAGCAGCCCTCTGTCAGAGCTATAAATCATGAGCTGTGATAAATATTTAGCAGTAGCAAATTTCTTTAAAAAAAAAATGTTTAAAAGACTGAGAATACTGATTTTGGCCAAAGAAAAAAGCTCTTAGTACCCCTACAGAAAACAGGCTGTAGAGCAATCTTCATAAGAGCTTTGTCATTTTAATTCCCTAGAACCTTGGCTAGAGTATAAGAAGTTATAATTCTGGGTTAAATGCAGCATTCATCTCAACTTTACATGTCTTCCACACATGAGAAAGAAAACAGGAAACATCAAAAATGGCAGAAGAGCTGGGCATGGTGGCTAATACCTGTAATCCTAGTGCTCTGGAAGGCTGAAGCAGGTAGATTGCCTGAGCTCAGGAGTTCGCAACCAGCTCGAGCAAGAGTAAGACCCCATCGCTACTAAAAATTGAAACAAATTAGCTGGGCATTGTGGCAGGTGCCTGTAGTCCCACCTACTTGGGAGGCTGAGGCAGGAGGCCATATTCCTTCCCCCAACATTTTTTTAAAGACAGAGTCTTCTTTGTTGTCCTGGGTAGAGTACAGCAGCATCATAGCATGCTGCAACCTCAACTCCACAAATGGCAAGTCAGAATTGTCTAAGAATAATTAACCTTGACTGGGAAGTGTGTCTGGCAAATTCAGCCTTACATTTGCAATGGCCAACAATAGAGCATTACTTCAGTTCTCAGTCTATAGTGATGAAAGTACAGAAACTGAGAATAAGTGGTTAGAAGCTTTTGTAGCAACTTGACATTGCCATGACAGCTGTGCCATGATCTAGTCTTGTTGCATAGGGGCTAGACCAGTTTGGGTACTGTTGAACTCATGAGAGTCACATGTGGTGAAGGTGCACACTGCCCAAACATGCAGTAGAACCAAGTGTCAGTCTGCAAATGAGTCTGCAAAGCTGTCCTTTAGGAAAATGCTCCATTTTAAATTTCCTACTGTTTGATTCAAGTTGAAGGATATTAACCAAATAACCCTAGGCATATACAACATTTTACAAAAATCAATCTAACAGCAGCTCAGTATTTCTTATTTTTCATCATTTATCAGTTCTATCTTACTGGAGGGGAAGGAAAAAGTATATAATATACTCTGGAGTACCAAAGTGCCTCTTTCATCTGAGACTGAGGCCCTGTTCCTTTCCCAAACATGTTTTTTTTAAGACAGAGTCTTGTTCTGTTGCCCTGGGTAGAGTGCAGTAGCATCATAGCTTATGATGACTCCTGAGGTTCAAGTGTTACCCTCCCTCAGCCTCCTGAGTAGCCAGGATATAGGCATGTGCTACCATGTTTGGCTAATTTTTATGTTTTGGGGTGAGATGGGGTCTTTCCCTTGCTTAAGCTGGTCTTAAACTCCCGATCTCAAGCTATCATCTTGCCTCAGCCTTCTAGATTGCTAGGATTACATGCATGAGCCACTGTACCAGGCCCTTTCCCTTTTTAACAGAATTAGAGAGCAGGGAGTAGGTCTCTATTCTTAGTGCTAGGGCTGCCCTCTTACTCACATCTTTATTTCCACAAACTGCTCAGACATCAACATGTTCCCAGTGCCTTCCTCCCCTTTCAACTCTAAGCTAGTTGATGATTTCTCTTCCTGGCACCATCTTTCCCATATCATCACTCATCAAAGAGCAATGGTAGATAAGAGAAGTAAACACACGCTCTGGAAATTCCACCATTGTTTTGGTTTTTATTTTGGGAGATGAGTGGGAGGGGACTGAATGACATGGCTTTTGGTGGCTAAGATAAATCTCTCTACTAACTTGGCCTGAGATGAGTTTGACTTTCCAGATGTGTTCTGTCTTCACTATTTGCTTCAAGACAGTGTGGAGAGGACATGTGCAAATTTAATTTGGTAATCAACAGATTCTTGATTCTTCAAAACTAAGAGAATTGTGCAATAAGTGCCCCATCATAAGCATGAAAACAAACCTCAAGCTGACGAGACACCACTAAATCATTGTATCATGCATTGCCCAACTGCTGCTCATAACGGCGTAGGTTACTCATCTTCTAAGTATTGTCTGGGGACTGCTGGCATCCTCCAGACTGCCAGGAGTCCTCAAGACCCTTTCAGGGGGTTATCCAGGTCAAAACTATTTTCACAATACTAGTTTCCTTTTCTCACCTTTGTTCTCCTGTGAATGCTACATTTGTTTTGATCCTATTTCTCTTTTCTTAGTACTAAAGAATCCTTGAAGCCCTTTGTTTATATGAATGACTATCAACAAACACAAGTTACAGAAGTAATAGTCAAAATGTAGGATAATTTTTTTTAAATTTCATGGTCTATGGTGCAACAAATATGTTAACCCTTGCACTGATGGTGTAAAAGCAAGAATGGGTAGTGCCCTTGCACAAACTAAGGCAAAATCAGAAAGGTGTACTGATGGCCACTACACTCTACACTGCCACACACTCACTGTTCCAAAAATAATAGCCAGTTTCAATTAAAGACATCTTGATGAAGCAGTTAAAATATTAATTCTATTAAATCTATAGACTAAATAGATTCAATTTTAATATAGATTTCTATATTTTGGATAATATTTCCAGAATTATAAGATAAACCGATCTATTCTGCAGATTGCATTCTAATAGTCCATGTCATAAAATGGGAATGCGTTCCTGCTGCATCCCGAAGTGGCTGTCTGCAGCAAAGAATTTGTGCAATTGAGCTGTAAGCTGCAACAACTGCCGTTCCTAGAGGATTCCATTTTTACTTGAAAGACTGATAGTCAATCTATGGTCACTAAAACTTGAGTTTGGGACAGACTTTTTCTCAAGAATAAAATAAGCCCATCACTTAATGAAAACAACTGACACTATCTGCGGCCAATGATTGGTATTAGTATTTGGAAAACTTATCTTTATTAGCATGGGCTTGACCATTTCCCTTTTTCTGATGAGATAGATGGCAATATTAATGAGCATCATTTCTAAACATGATATAGTAAAAATTACAGATGTTTCTAATATCTGAATAAATCAGTAAACCAGTATTTCCCAAATGTCAAGGGTTTGATGTTACAAAATCACTCATAAGTAAAAGATGCATTTAAAGTACACCATAGACCAATGGATCAATGTTGTAGAATATGAAGAGCTCATGGATACAACTGATTTCAGATTCCACCTTGCAATTAACCTTGAAGAAACCCACTTGTCGAGTTTGGGGGAGGTATTGAAGAAAATCCAAATGATCTGAGAAGGCTATTAAAATACTCCTTCATTTTCCAATGATACATTTGGGTGAGGCCAGATTTCCATCATATATTTAACTCAAAGCAACATATTGCAACAGATTGAAACCAGAGCAGATATGAGAATCCAGCTGACTTCTATTAAACCACACATTAATTAGGTTTGCAAAATTTAAAAAACAATGCCATGCTTCTCAAAGTTTTTTTGAAGTATATTTTTCATAAAACCATACCACTTATATTAAACATGGGATGAGTTTATCACTGTTAGTTTTAAATGAATTAATAAAAGAATATTTTAAAATGTCCCCTTTTTAATTCATGACAATGGATATAATTGGTGGTGTGCTGATAAAAGTGTAACAACTGGCTTTCTGGAAAAAAGGAAAAACTGTGCTGTATAGCGTTAGCCAAAACTCAAGGTGTGGATATTCTCCCCGTGGCTGATTTCAGGCAACAATGTAAAGTCAACTCACTCACAAAAGTCCTGACATAAGGCACACAATCCACAGACACAAAAGCTTTGGGGGCTCTTCAACAATTTTTGAGAAGGAAAAGGGACCCTAATCTCAGAAATAGGAGAGCCATTGGTGTAGATCTCAGATAGCCTACTTCTTTACACATATACATAATGCAAACATCAAAATGCAGACATATTTTAACTACCTTCGGGCAAGCCAATTGCGAGCATTTAGCTGTTGTCTAAAGCAAACTCATTTTATAATGTTAAAAAAAAAAAAACTCAGGCTAATCTCTAGTAGCTGCGTGAAGTATCACTCATTACTTTGGCCTCTAAACAGTTTCATGACGTATGGATTTTACACACGCTTGTTCCAACAGTCGAAATTACTCTCTGCCGTTGCACTTTTTCAAACTACTCCTTTATATTCCCAGTGCTTTGCTCAGATTCTAAGAAATAAACACAGGCAGTTGCAAAATTAGAAAAAGAAAAGAAAGGGGAAAAACTCGCTCCAGTTGGACTTGGCAAATATTTTCTTTATGAAAGCATGCATCTGCTCGGCGTTAGTCGCAGAGTGTGACTAACAGTTTCTACCAAGGCTTGTGCCATGTCAGTTGCCTTTGCTGAGGGTGTGTGTTAATTAAAATTAATTACACATGCCAATAAATAGTTTCCCTGCGAGTGTGGCGGACTGAAGCTGAATAATATAATTGATGCACAAGGTATATAATTCAAACCCTCGCAACAAGTCTAGTCACCAAGGACATTCTTTATGGTTAAGTTGGTTTCGCCATGAGGAAAACTGGGGGGAAATAAAAATACATGCCACAGGTAATGTTAAGTCACAGAAAGTTCTAATTTGCAAATTGGTATTTTAAAAAGCCAGGCTTATTATTCTTGAGTGCGTGATTAGAGGCAGGTTAATGAGCCTCATCTAGATTCACGTATCTAAGGGTTGCTTTGACTTGAAGCAACGGTTTTGTTTTGTTTTGTTTTCCCAATTCAAGAGCTCTTAGGCAAGGTGTTACTGCTTTGGTAATGACAGGCTAGTCCATGGGAACACTGGGAATAATGGAAAACACCGTGCCTGCCAGAGAGGGCCAAGGACACAGTATTCAATTGGAACTGAATTTAAATAGCAACACAATTAAAGAATAACCCTCTCTGGACTTTTTTCTGATTCTACTGTGGGATGCAAGTCTTCTTGCCAACAGGTAGACTGTTTTACGATATTCTACAGGTCAGCTCTAAAAACCTAATTATTGCAACAGTCAGTAACACATGCCCTTAGTTTTCCTTATTTTTGTTCTTGGGAGGCCTCAAAGACTGCCAAGGAAATTTGGGTATTTAGAAATTTCCTTTAGGCTAGACCCAGCTAGGGAAGTTTTCACAATCCTGCTTATTCATTTCTTAGGGGCGCTCCTTCCCCAGGTTGCTGACTGAAATACCTGAACACTTGGCCATCTCACTACCGGCTTCAGCTTCGGGGCTGCCTCAAAATCACCACCACACTGGCTGAAAGGGGAAGTGGAGCACACAAATCACGTTAATTCTGTCCTTACCATAAATAACCAGAAGGTAAATTCAGTCTTTACAATAAAAGCCTGGCATAGTCCAGTTCATACTTTAAATCCACTTATTTATAATGGAATGACTGGTTTTCAAAAAGAACAGCTAAATTTTGAACCCCAACCAGCAATCCACGGTACCAATCTTTTGAAGGTGGGATGATGACCTGTCAGACATTCTCTTGCAACTTACCACTACAGAGTCTCATTTAAAGACTGTCTTAGAACTGATCATATATTTTTGTGCAGTATGTTTGCAGCTAGTGATCACGCCCCTTTTCTTAATGAACAGCAGCTGGGGCTGCCTAACGGCTCCCAAATGGAGGCATGCTTCTGTCCCAAGCCACAGTGTTTGTCTGAAGAGGGGAGCCGGGGGAGGGCATTCCCCATCAGCAAATAGTTGTTCCGGAACATAGGTGGGGAGAGGGCAAAGTGTTTGTTCTGAAATCCTAGAAGAAAAGTAAACTTGCATGGAAGGACATAATTTCTTTTTGTTCTTGAACTTTACACAGCCATGTTGGGCTCATTCATCAACACAGTCTTTAGACGGAAACCTCCTGAACATGAATGCCTCAAACACCCTGACCAAAATCCCTGCTGGCACTACAAATGGCTTAAGTTACAACTCCAGTTCAAATCCTTGGGAAGAAAGGAACTGAATCGAAGCTGTGGATCCATCCTCTCAATCCCTTTGTTTGAAATATGCAAGGCTCCCGAGGAAAATAATGCCTCATTCCCTTAGACAAGTGAATCTGGACTATGCACAGGTGTTTCAAGCTTGGAGAATTTTTCCAAAGCCTTCTCATGACATTTGAAAAAGCTGAGAAGCACTAAACTTGCTATTTTTCTCCCTCAGAGAAGGCAGAAATAGTCATCCAAGTAGAACATCCTACTCCTATTTCATTTCAGAGTTTAATTTGAAAACCAATAAAAACTTTAAATTGATTGTTTTAAGTCGCAGGCACTTTATACTGCAGTAATTACATTGCCTTTCGTGAGAATTTATCTTAGCTGTGAAATCAATTGTCACAGACTTAGTTCACAAAAATATTACCAAAGTATATTTGATTTCTGTCTTGGTGTGACTGGTGAATCAAATAAATCAAATGGGCAGACACTTTGGGTTCTCTAATCCATCTTTCTCCAGGCTCCCCTTTGAAAATGTGTTCCCCCCTCGCTCTGAGATTTCCTAATGATGCTATTTCACAAGCAGAGAGACACTCTTAGAGGGAAAAGATGCAGTAGCGAGTAATTGGGAAACTATTGTTAATACCCGGGATCAGAACCATATGCCAACAAATATCTTTGCAGTGAGAGACTGGAACAAAGGAAGAGAACAGACACAAAAACAGAGATCCCCGATTCGAAGATTTAGATTTAAAAGGTTTCAAGATATAAAGTCTCCAATCAACGGTTTTCAGAAAGGAAAAAAAAAAGGTATAAAATGTTCTTTTACTGATTTGCTAAGCACTACCCAACTCCTCAACGGGGAAAGCACAGGGTTTATCTTTCTAGATTTATAGAAGCAAGTCCACATTACTGCCATATGACGGACTCCATCAGTAACTGCCAGAGTCCTCAATCCTTATCTGATCCATGTGAACTTAATAGTTCTAGAAGAAGAAAAAAAAGTGAGAACTTATGAACAGAGAGTTACAATTCTGCTTCCTGGCTCTCCTCTTACCTAGCTTTTAAAAGTTCTACATGGAATAGAAAAACCTGAAATTTGTTAAGAACTAAAGTATTCTAAAGCATTTTTGAATATAAGACGATTATGGGAACAAAATGGAGACAAGCTACAAAAAAATACCTATACTGAGTTTTCTTTTCTCAAAGAAAATTGTCATGGAATTGTGGTCTACTTAATCCAAACACTCATTTGTATTGTTTGTATATAACTGAAAATTCTCAGGCTCTTCCTCTTTAAATGAAATATTTCCTTTTGTGCTCAAACTATTTCCTCCAAGGGTTTTAATGTATATTTCCATTTATAGCCCTCTTGCATATGAAGTTCTAGATTAGAATGAGAGCTTACCTACTGGATGTCTTTTATTAGCAATTGGCATTATGTCTCTCCTTCTCCATGTAACAGAGGGGGAAAGTTTAACATCCATCCATTCATTCCCTCCTGCTATTGAACGCACACAATTGTCAGGCACTGTGTTAGGCCCTGGATTAAAGCAAGGAATGGGACAAGCAGCCTCTCCCTCATGGAGAGTAGTCTAAGAGACAGATATCAGATATTGAATTACATTTTACTTAATTTAATATATCACTGTGTTAAAAAAAATAGAAGGACGTATAAGGTGTTAAAATGTTTACTTAACACACCTCATTTCTTAAACTCATTGTTTAAGAATTTTTCATGTAGTACTGTAGACACCCGATTGCTACCCATTTACTTGGGTTCTGCTTGGGACAATATATCAGATGTCAGTTGCTCTATATCTAGTGGATTTCTTTATACTAGAAGGATGGGGAAAACTAACCTTCACAGAAAGGGTACAATGAGCACAACGAACTGTACAAATCAATTGAGGGCGATACTTTCTACTCTCAAGTTGATTTTTTTCCTCTAGTAGACACTCAGAGGGTATCACAAACACCCCTCCTGGAAAGGTCACCCTCATCCCCATACTCAGTGGGAAAAGGCAAAATAACAGTGATGTCATTTGGGTTGGCAGACCAATTACTGTCTGAATCATCTGACAAAGAAAAGTCTTCTTGAGTCAGGGTATTCAGAAGATAAGCAATTCTCAGCATTCAGCAAGGCAAGAAGAGGTGTCTTAAATATTGTTAAGACGACAGAGGGATACAAACGAAATGCAATGATTTCTCCAGGTGTCCTGTTTATGCTCCATTTGCAAGCTTAACTACACTCTGTTCCTCACACAGTATTTCATTCCCTAGTCTGGAATACTACGTGCTTTTATCCTACTGAAATTCCAATAAATATAAGCCACTGCCAACCCCTTTTAAGGAAGAGTAATTGACTGCTTTTTGATAGCGATTTGACACACACCACCACATCCTAGGGAGACACGACCTTTTAGACAAGGCATTGAATCCCACCATCTTTTGCTCAGCGTATCTGTTTAAACACTTTTCCAAGCAACTTCAAGCTCCAAGCATGTCTTAGTATAGAAACAGCCATAAAGGTATTAATGGAAAACCTGACTCTAATTCCTTTCCAGTTAACAAGTGGAAAACGAGACTGCTCAACAATGAGAATAAAGAGCCTTTCTTTTCAGGACACCTAAAGAGCACACGTTAACTACACTGCGGCATTATTTGACATTTATTGAGTGTCAACAATGTGCTGGGGACTCAGTGGAGGAGTGAAACATCCTAAAATCACTTTCCATAGGAAAAGGGGGGAGGGGGGAGTTGAAACACTTAGTAATGTTGATAACCTATATCCTGAATTGAAGCCTTCGAAGCAATGTCAAAGAAAAAATGCCTTATTTTAAAAGAAAACAAGACTCGACAACCCCAAGGAGTGCTCAGAAAACACCGTGTGGCTGCCCTACAACCCTCCACTCCCCACCCCCAAACAGAAACAGATCTCTGCTGACATACCTTGAATGAAATGGGCCTTAGCATGACCTTAAAGCTGAAGGCCTGCCCGGTGAGAGCAGAGGCCCCGGCACAATGAGGCCATTATCCAGACACGCTTCTACCAGAGAAAACATGGCATTTCTAACAAAATCAAATGGAACAAAAACCGGGGTGAACATTTCAATCCCTGGCCTTAGATGATGCCACAGGGAAGTTTAGAAATCTTTTAACTTGGATTTTAGCTTTTTTAACTTATGATCTGGTGATGGAATGAATGTCAGAACAAAGCATTGCAATGTATTGGTCCCCTCAAGCATCTAAGATACCTCTTTGAAATGTCCAGAGGAAGAGTAAGGAATGCATATTCTTACCTGGAGTTTATGTAGGCTAAATTGTCTGGGTGTGAAATTCACTCTCCTCAAGCACTGAAGTCACTGTAACTAGCAACAAATCCTTCCATTTATAAAAATCTTAACCCTGAAACACTGTTTTGAATGGCTCAAAAATCTGGTCACCAGGCTCATAAAGATCATATTAATCCACCAGGACACTGAAGGCTTTAAAAAAAAAGATGTTAACTGTGTCAATTCCCACACACCTGATGATAGGGGACCACAGGGCAACTGTTTCAAAAGTTTATAGTGGAAAGCTGAAATAGCAACTGAATGAGCTTGTAGGAATAATGTTGTGATACAAATGGCTATGGCTAAAGTAGTCTTTAAGGAACTGTAGCAGGAATATGGGTCAGGTTCATAAAAGCTTTAAAAATGAGTCTACATGCAATCCATGGACATGTGTAGGACCTGGCAGTAAACCAAAATATCTACACAAAGAGCTCAAAAATCCCTTCGTTGCTGCTCTTTAAGGAGCAATTCTAACTAAGGCATAGGTGGAATTCTGTTCCATCGTTAGTATCTAAGTTAATGTCTAAGGTATCAGAAACAGCTCTGGATTAGGAAGGCTTTAGACCTGAGTTCCATTTCTAGCTCTGTCATTAACTGCTTTTATGACTTGGGAAAGGCATTTAACTCTCATAGATAACAGATCAAATTATCTCTAAGGTCCTAGAGAACCCTAGAGAGTCATGATATTTTACACTTACACTGTTGTCAACTCTGATGTTTAAGCAGGAGCTCTTTGCCCCAAGCCAATGCATGTCACACGCATCCACTGAATGTATAAATAATTGATCTAAAGCACTGACATGGAAGACAGGGATGAGAAATACAAACCAACGGAAGCATTTAGAAAATCTCTTCTACATTAACCAAGGATAAATTCATCAAAGGCAAGAAATAAGGACATTTATTTTCTTATAAGATCTTGATTTAGAAGAAAAAAAATAACCTCAGGATCAATATAAGTGGTGAGAAGAGTATGATTGAAGCACAGTTGATAGAATTATGCTAAGCATATGGGCTTTGGCTATGGTTTTCCCTCTACACAATATTAAATGAAATACATGAACATACATGAGTAAGTCCAGTTCAATAAACCCTATGGAGACAAAAAGGGAATGTTTTTATTTTTGTCACTATGGCTCACCTTGCCTTCGAAAACAGCTTCTTCTCATTCAGAATAGGCTGGTCAAGACTAAGCAACATTTTCTGCTACTTGCTCTGGTTAGTGCTATTCCTCCTTTGGGATGATCCTTTCTTTTTGGAGGGGACAGAATCTCATCATGTTGCCCTCAGTACAGTGCCATGGTGTCACAGCTCACAGCAACCTCAAACTCTTGGGCTCAAGAGATTCTCTTTGCCTCAGCCTCCCAAGTAGCTGACACCACAGGCACCTGCCACAATGCCTGGCCATTTTTTTTTTTGTTGCAGTTGTCATTGTCTAGCAGGCCCAGGCCAGTCTCAAACCTGCTACCTTCAGTGTATGTGGCTGGTGCCCTACTCACTGAGCTATGGGTGCTGAGCCAAGGGAATGATCATTTCTATTTCATCTATATCAGTTCATGCCATGGCCAAGTGAAGGTCACCTTCTTATGAGGCTAACCCTAGTGCTGTGGCTGTATCCTACACTCTCTAGCACTTAAGAACTAGAACGGAATACACTAGTATGTGTTCTGGTTAAATGTTATCCTATACTCTGTAACCCATCAATTGAATGTATAATAATCTCCTAATTAGAATTCATTTCCTTTTTAAAAAAATTTCTTCATTGATCATGTTTTAAGATCAGCAACACATGAATATATGACACTAGTGATCGCAGATGTCATCTAAACAAGATCATATCTTAGAATACCAGTCTAACATGTAGTGTTGAAGTATTTAATAGATTATTTGAAATGATTGACAGAATATTTATTGAGAGAATAAATGAGAGTGGGAGAATGATCATTGTTTCTAGTTGGTCTATAAAACCTTCATATCTACAGGCACACTGAACCCCAGGTTAGCCTCCCAGATTCACTAATATCATAGCCTTTACCCCTTATCGAAGTCAGGAACACAGTTTTCTGTTTCTGCGATCTAATGGTAATTAAAGGCCACTTCATTTCAACCAAAACAGCGGAATGAAAAATTCAGAAACTCTTTCCTGCAAGACATCTAAATTGGTGATAAAACCTTGTTTTAAGCACCCAAATTATCTCCTAAAAGAAAGAGACCCTTGACCTGCAACGCCAACCCATTTCCCACTCTGGTCAAAAAAAAAAACCCTATAAGGAAAACTTTTTTTGTCACTTTTGCCCCTGGATATCAGTTTCAGTAACCAAAAGGCTTGGATTTTATTGGTCACAAAAGAACAGAGAAAAAAAATCTTGAGAATTATGTGAGAGCCAGGACTTCTAGAGGTCACATACTCAAAGAAAGGATGGACTGAAAAAAAAAAAAAACAATCTATCCACTAGAAAAGAAAAATAACATGCGAATTTATCCTGGCCTGGATAAAGATAAAGAGGGTATTAGAATGGGAAGATAGTACTAAAAAATGACATAATGTTGCATAAAAAGAGAGGGTTTAAGCACATGGAGAATGGAATGAAATGGTCTAGTATATGCCTCTAGGAATTGAACAATACTTTAACTGGATATTAAACAACTGACATGTTTAGCAACTCCTAAAGATGAGTTGAAGAAGAGTAGAAGCCAGGATATAGAGGAATAACAACTTCAACATAATAAAATAAAGTTAATTATCAACATTAATATCCAGTTAAAGTATTATTCAATAATATTAATCAAATAGCAGCCACATTATGGGGTGTACTTTAGTGTGAAGGAAAATTAACTAAAAATAAACACTAGGATGGGAGAAGACAGGTAAAAAAAGACTAACTTCTATCTGCTATCCTCCCATCTTGCCCTTCCAAAGTGGAAGGATTACAGGAAGATAAACAAAAAAGATACAAAAGTCAAAGAGATGATATACAGTTGACCCTTGGACAATGCAGGGGTGGATACCAACCCCTGTCATAGTTGAAGATTCTCATATAACTTTTGACTCTCCTGAAACTTAACCACTAATAGGTTACTGCAGACCAGAAGCCTTCTACAGATAATAGTCATTTAACATATAGTTTATATGTTATATGTATTATATACTGTACAATAAAGTAAGCTAGAGAAAAGAAAATTTTAAGACAATCATACAAAAGAGAAAATACATTTGTAGTACTGTAATATAGAGTGTCCATAAAGTTCATGTGTAACTTAAAATAGTTGTCTATTTTATGAACATTATGGCCATATCTTAAGTTTACATCATCTGTTTATGAGATGAACCATCTGTCTGAAATGCTGGGTAACTGTAGTTGGAGACCTCAATCTACAGCATATATCAAGCAATTCAATGTTTTCTTGTAATATCATGATGTTTCTCTGCTTCTTGGGACCACCAACAGTATCACTAGTGTCACTCTATATGGGCCCTACAGTGTTATTCAAGGTTTATGGTGTTGTACTAAGCATGATAAAAAATAGGCATGAAAGTTTTTACTGTGATACTCAAATTTACTGGAGACATGAGCTGTTCACATGGAGATGACTAATTTCATACAGCACATACTTGCAACACTTGAGTTTACCACAATAGCAATAGGAGGTAGCTGTGAGGTTATTACAATCCTCCAGCAGGTACCATAGTTAATTATGTAAAGCTATGATTGCCACTTAATGTTTTACATTTCTCTCAATTGTAAATCACACTATGTATGCTCTGTATATGTTTTTGTGCATAAGTTCTGATAATTTTTAATCTTTTCATAATAGATTTATTTGTTTCTAAAGGTAATAAACAGTAAAATAGACTAGTATCTACATATATTTTATGCATTCATGAAATATCTTAAAAATTTTTTTCCATGATTAGGCTATATGATTATTGCAAAGCTCCAAACATTTCATAATATATTCATTTAAAAAAAATCCACAAATAACGGGACCCATGCAATTCAAAAATTTTCAGAATTTGTAAAAATCATTAATTTCCAGGATTAAGAAGGACAATCTTAAGCAATACACATAAACTAACACACACACACATACATTATATTGAAACTTCAGAATACAAAAAACAAAAGATTTTAAAGTAAACAGATGAGAAATTACAGATTACCTATACAAAAGAACAACACTTAGACTTATAAATGACTTTTCAGAAGAAGAGTTGAAGCCAGGATATAGAGGAATAACAACTTTAACATAATAAAATAAAGTTAATTATCAATGCATAATTTAATATCCAGTTAAAGCATTATTCAATAATGAAGACAAAATAAAAATGTTTTCAGGAAAACAAACACCAAACCAAATCAAGTAGCAGCCACGTTAATGGGTGTACTTTAGTGTGAAGGAAAATGAACTAACAATAAACTCTAGGATGGGAGAAGACAGGTGAAAAAATAAGTCACTAAACATGTCAGTAAATATAAAAATCATTCCCTATGTAAATTATAACTTTGACTAAAAAATAAGGTTGAATTCAAATACTGGTAACAATAACATGAAACTAAGAAGAGGGTTATTGGAGTTAAAGTGTTAAAGTGCTTCAAGGTCATTTTGGAAATAGCAGAAAGACTAACTTCCAACTTTAGGTCAAATATGAATGTCAAAACATTTTTAAAAGTGTCTAAAGGGATAAAAACAGAACTTCAAAACATGGAAAAAATAAATTAACCAGAACTAAAGGGAAAGAATGCAGGGGATGGGAAACAAGTATAGAAAAGGCAAGATGTCCCCACCTGCAGTCTTAGCCACTTGGGAGGCCAAGGTAGAAGGGTGACTGGGAACTGCAGGTACCCATGATGTCCAGACAATTATTCTATTTTTTTTAGTAGAGATGGGGTCTTTTTACTCTGTTTTATTTTCTCCTACTTTTTAAAATGGAGTGCCAAGCCCATGTTCTAATTGTTATGGTTGCTATACAAAAGTAAAGACAGACCATTTTGATTTGGCTTTTTGTCCTGCACTTAGCAATAGTTAAATAAGCAAATTACTTTTGCAGCTCACAATAGCCCTGCTGTTCCTCATTCTTCCCCTTGAAAATTAGATCCTTAGGAGGACAGTGATGATTTGACTTAGGAAAATGGTAGTGGAAAACAACTCAGAGTCTTAGAGGTAAATCGAGAAAGATTTATAGAAGAAGTGCCATACAGGGTGATGATAGTTAACAACGTATTGTATATTTCAAAATAGGTAGTAGAGAAGAGTTAAATTGTCCCCAATGCATAGAATGATACATACTTAAGGTAATGGATGCTCTAAACAGTCTAAGTTCATCCTTATATGCTCTATAAGGATAACAAAACATGGCTCAGCTCCTGAGGCTCAAGTGGCTAAGGCGCCAGCCACATACAACTAAGGTGGTGGGTTTGAATCCAGCCCGGACCCACCAAACAACAATGAAATAACCAACCAAAAAATAGCAGGGCATTGTGGCAGGTGCCTGTGGTCCCAGCTACTTGGGAGGCTGAGGCAAGAGACTCACTTGAGCCCAGGAGTTGGAGGTTGCTGTGAGCTGTGAAGCCACAGCACTCTATCCATGGGGATAGCTTGAGGCTCTGTCTCAAAAAAAAAAAGGATAACAAAACATCACACATATCCCATAAATATGTATAAATGCTATATATCAATAAAAGAAATTAATTCAGAAAAAAAAGAATGGATATGATAGATTAAAATTAAATTCGAATAGATCAGTAATAATAAAAAATATAAATGGACTAAACTCACTCATTAAAAGAAAAAGATCATATATTCAATGAAAAATGAACAAAATTTAAAAAATTCTTAATAAAAAATTCTCAATAAAATTAAAGAAAAATTGATAACAAAAAGAAGTAAAAGTTATATTGAGCAAATATTAACCAAAACCAGACTGGAAAACCTACAGGAAATGAATAAATTCTTGGACAGGACACATACTACCTATGAAGATTGAATTAGGAGGAAATAGAAAACCTGAGAAGACCAATAACAAGATTGAATCAGTAAAAGAGTTTTTCAACAAAGAAAAGCCCAGTACCTGATAGCTTCACTGCCAAATTCTACCAAAATTATGAAGAGCTAATACCTTTCTCAAACTAGTCCAAAAAATAGAAGAGGAGGGAATTCTTCCTAACTCACTCTATGAAGTCAGCCAGCATCACCCTGATACTAAAATTAGAAAGGATACAACAAAAACAACAGACAATGATAGGCCCATATCCCTGAAGGATATAGACATAAAAATCTTCAATAAAACACTAGCAAATCAAATACAAGATACATCCAACAAATAATATACCACAAAGAAGGAGCATACATTAACATAATAAAGGTCATAGATGACAACCCACAGCTAACATCATACGGAATGGGGAAACTTTAAAAGCCTTTCCTCTAAGAACTGGCACTGAACAAGGATGCCCACTTTTAACACTCCCATTCAACATAGTTCTAGGCAGAGCAATTAGGCAGGAGAAATTAATAAAAATTTGAAAAGAGTAAGTAAGATTGTCCCTCTTTGCAGATGACAGGATTTTATATTTAGAAAGACTCTTATATATGACAAACAAGTTCAACAAAAGGACAGGATACAAAATCGCACACAAAAATTAGTAGCATTTCTTATACACCAATAATGAACTAGCTGAAAGATAAATCAAGAAAGCAAGCTCATTTATAATAGCTATAAAACAAAATACTTAGGATTAAATTTAACCAAGGAAGTGGAAAACTTCTATAAGAAAAACTATAAAATGACTAAAGAAGTTGAAAAGGACATAAACAAATGAAAAGACATTCCATGCTCATGGACTGGAAGAAATAATATTATTAAAATGACTACCCAAAGAAGACTACAGATTCAATGCAATCCTTAGCAGAATACTAATGACATTTTTTATAGGGAAAAATATCCTAAAATTTTTATGGAAAAAAAAAAAACAGGCAAAACAGCCAAAGTAATTCTAAACAAAAAGAACAAACCTGAAAGCATCATACTACCCGGATTCAAAATATATTACAAGACTCAAGTAACCAAAACAGTATGGTATAGGCATAAAAACAGATACACAGGCAAATGGAACAGAACAGAGAATCCACAAATAAATCCACATATTTACAGCTAACTGATATTTAACAAAGGTGCCAAGAATCTACATTGGGGAAAAAACATTCTCTTTGGTTAATAGTTCTGGAAGAAATGAATATTTATATGCAGAAAAAGGAGGAAACTAAATCCCAATCTGCCACCATATATAAAAATCAATTCAAACATTAAAGACTTAAATATAAAACTTTAAATATACCAGCACCTATAGTTCATTGAGTAGGGTGCTGGCCCCATATACCGAGGGTGGTAGGTTCAAACCTGGCCCCAGCCAAACTGCAACCAAAAAACAGCCGGGCATTGTGGCGAGTGCCTGTAGTCCCAGCTACCTGTGAGGCTGAGGCCTGAGCCCAAGAACTGGAGGTTGCTGTGAGCTGTGACACTACAGCACTCTATTGTGGGCAGTTCTGTCTCTAAAAAAAAAGTGAGATTCTGTCTCTAAAAATAATAATAATAATAAAACTTTAAATATACTAAAAGAAAACATAGTTAAAACACCTTAGGACATTGGTTTAGACAAGGACTTTATGGCTAAGGCCCAAAAAGCATAAGCAACAAAGCCAAAAATAGACAAATGGGACTACATTAAACTGAAGGCTTTTGCACAGCAAAGGAAACAACCAACAGAATGAAGAATGGGAAAAATATTTGCAAAATATTTATCTGACAAAGGAATAATATCTAGAATATATAAGGAACTCAAATCAACAACAAAGAAAACAAAATCCCATTAAGAAGTGGGAAAATGACCTTAAATAGACATTTCTCAAAAAAGGACATACAAATGGTCAAGAAGAATACTTTGAAAAGCTTAGTGTCACTAATTATCATGGAAATCAAATCAAAACCTCAGTGAGATATCATGTCACTCTAGTTAGAATGGCTGTTACTAAAAAGACAAAAATATCCCAGATGCCAGTGAGGATAAGGAAATTTATCATATACCATTGGTAGGATGTAAATTAGCCTATTATAGAAAACAGCATATGGATTTCTCAAAATACTAAAAGTAGAATAGTATAGGATCCAGTACTCTAATCTCACTACTGGGCATTTATCCAACTACTGGATATTTATCCATAGGAAAGGAAATCAGTGTATCAAAGTGAAACATGCACCTCCAGGTTTACTGTAGGACTATCCACAATACCCAAGATATGGAATCAACATCAGTATCCTTCAGCAGAGGAAGGGATAAAAAAAAATGTTGCATATAGTATACCCAGTGGAATACTATTCAGCCATAAAAAACAGTGGAATCATATCATTTGCAGCAACGAAAGAACTGGAGGTCTTTCATTATCTTACATGAAATAAGCCAGGCCTAGAAAAACAAATATCACATGTTCTCACTCATATGTTGGGGCTACAAAACTTGATCTCACGAAGGCAGAGAGCAGAATGGTAGTTACCAGAGGCTGGGTAGGATGTTGGTGTGCGATGGGCAATAAAGGGAGGTTGGTTAATAGGCACATAGTTACATAGATGGACTTAGTTCTCATGTTCAGTAGTAGAGTGAATATAGTTAACAGCAATGTATTGTACATTTCAAAATAGCTTTAACTGAGGACTTGAAAATCAACAGAAGTGGTTGATACTCTTAATACCCTGAATTGATTATTATCCACAGTATGCATGTAACAAAACATCATATGTACCCTGTAAATATGTACAAAAATCATGTATCAATAAAAAATTTAGAAATTATTAGCCAAAAATGTTAGTGTAGCTATAGTAACAAACTGAATTTTAAGGCAAAGTGTATTAAAGGGAATAAAGAGGGTTGTCCCTAAGTTATTATTTTTTAAGTTACCAGTAAGAGAAAACAATTCTAAATTTGAATTAATCTATTAATATAGAAGGGCCTCAAAGCAAAAATTGACAGACATACTAGAATAGTCAAGTTCACAATCACAAAGTGAGATTTTAATGCCCTTCTGATGAAGTAAGATTCTTCATGACTCTTTTTGTCTCCCTCCTATCCCCCTTTATATAATCTAAAATATTTAAACTTTTTTGTCTATTTTATTCATAGATGTATTTTAAGCACAAAACAGGGCCTGACACATAACAGCTCCCTAGAAATACTTGTTGAGTGTTTGAATTATCCAGGATAAAAGAGATATTAAGTATAGAGATCGGATAATATAATTAATAAACAAATCCAGTCTCACAGAACCTGCACTCCAAGATCAGTCAACGTACATTCTTCTCAAATATACCTGAAATATTTATGAGAATTTATCATATACTAGACCAACCACATTCTCTGACTATAATACAATGAAATTAGAAATTAACAATGACAAAACAATAAAATTCCATGCACTATAAAATGTGAGACACGGTTCTAAATAACTCAAAGAAAAAGCCACAACAAAGACTAGGAAACAGAGCTGAGTAGTAATAAAAGTACTGCATTTCAAAATTTGTAGTAAGAGGCTCAAGGCTACCTAGAAGGACATCTATAGACTCCTATGCATATCTAAGAAAAGAAAGGGGAAAAATTGAGCTACATATCTGAACTAAGAAGTTATCATAAAAATACTAAAAAGTAAACACAAAGAATATACGAGAAAGGAAATAATATATAAGAGAATAGAAATTATTGAAATAGAAAAAGTATACACAATAGAGGATCACAAGAGCTGAAAGGTACAAAGCTGGTTCTCTGAAAATAGACAAAACTCCGGCAAGAGGGATCATGACAGAAAAGATACGCCTTTATAGTAGAAATAAGAAATGGCCAAATTTCAGATACAGCAGAAATGTGAAAACATCAAATTTTAAGAAATATTGGCTGCTAATATATTTAAAAGCAAACAGAATGGACAATTTTCTATAAAAAAATATAATTTACCTAAACTGACCCAAGGAAAAAATACAAAACCTAAACAAAATACATACATTAAATCATTAGTCAAAGTATATTTACCAAAAATATGGTAAATGTTCTAGGGCCAGATGATTTTACAAGTGACTTCCCATAGTCAGTTAATAGTTAATTCTTTATCTTTAAAAATGTGTTCCAAAGAACAGTGAGGACTTATCCCCATTTCAGTTTGTGAGACTAACAGAAGATAGATATTAGAACCAGTAGAGACAGTATCAAAAAGAACATTCCTGGGCCAATCTTGCTCATTTTACCATTTGCTGCAATGTTAGCAGACTTTATCCAGGAATGCATAAGAAATTTATATTATTTATTTGTTTACATAATATAACACATCATCACCTAACTAGATATGATCCCAAGAGATCAAGGATGGTTTAACATTAGAAAGTCTTATCAATATATTTCACCCCCTGAACAGATTAGAAAAGAAAAATCATATAATCTTCCAGATGGGGGTGTTGATAAAATTCAACTCCCACCTATGATTTAAAAATGAAAACTCAACCTTTAGTATCTAGGAATACAAGGCATCTTCTTTACCCGATAGCAGGTAGTTATCCAAAAGGACTTAACTGTAAAAAAATTTTAAATAGCTCTCCTTAAAATCAGAAACGAGACAAGAATGCCTGATTGTAGTTAACATTGTACTGGAAGTCTTAGCCAGAACAAATATAATTTAAAGAAATCGAGATCTCAAAGGAAAAGGCAATGGCAAATGTGCCTTTGGGGACATCCATGTACTCACAGAGGTCTCTGAGAAGTGGTGGAAGAGTTTAGTACCTTTTAGAACTCCGGAATTCCAACCTACCTAGATTTTTAAAATCCTGAGTTTTCTTAACTTTGGTGACTTTTGCTCTTTTTAAAATCCACAGTTGTATTTTACCTAAAAAGATCCTCTACCATTTGCCTTATTTTTAATTTGTTCCCAGCTCTTTTATAACCTGAACTTGCCAGGTTGACAGAGGATTCAAGTTCGTCTGACTTCCTGGTTGGTAGTCACCTGTCCCACTCAGCATCCAGGCGGAGCACACCTCTGGCGATCCCTCTAGGATCTCTGGGTTCTCACTGCTCTGATGAAGGCGTGCAAACTAGCACTGACCTTGGCTCTAGTGCGGCAGTCTCACTACTGCTCCCTCTAGGAAAGCATTTTATTCTTTATCATCTTCGGGGAGTTTTCATACGCCACTCTCAAGTAATACTAAGTCTTAAAAAATAAATCCCATTTTAGTATTTGGTAGGGAAGTTGTATTTACTTTTCTTTCCCCTTGACTGTTTAAATGCCTTCCTCTTGTGGTTTTTCTAAGTATTTTCGTATCATGAGTCACTCTGAGCAACCGACTGGGAATGTAGGAAGAAGACTTCTTCTTTTGCTATTTTAATTTACTGTGTGATTGACCCTGGGCCAGTCATTGAACCTAATCAAGTAACTTCATTCAATGCTAAATAAAGATAAAAGGCAGCCTGGAAAAATGGGTTAAAATTAGACCCTGCCACCTAATGACTCACTCTCTTAATAACTGACTCACACAAATTAATTAGCTTTTTCATGTAATATTTCCATTTGGAAAAAAAGAATCTCCATTATCCTTGTCTAGTTATAGTCCTTTTACATTTCTCCAGCTGTTTTCTGTTTACATTGCCATTGGATAAATTACATTATTTAACTTCTGTTTACATTGCCATTGAATAAGTTACATTATTTAACTTCTCTGCTTAGTTTCAATGAACAATCAGGACACTCTATGATGATCAGCACACATGCCCCCCACCCAAAAAAATAAAAAGAACACACATGAAGGAACATGAGTGGAAAGAAAAGTGGACTTAGACAAAGTCCTCATACAAGTTCCAGCTCCCCCATCTACTAGTTTTATGACCTTAAGAAAATCCGTTAATGTCTCTGAGCCTACCCTTTCTAATTTGTAATTCTTTCCTTTTAAACTCAGGGGCAATTATTACAAAAACCAATGGCAATGAATGTGAACAGTGCTTTGAGAAACAGCAAAGTACTCTCATCTTATTATGTTAATGGAATAATTCTATTCATTGAAGTTAGTTATAATATATAGATCTTAAGAAGACCTTAAGAGATATTTATCCATGTTTGATACTATTAAAAATTATCAAGGAGTAACTTATAGGTATCTAAATGATATATCAGGATAAGAAAGACTTTATAAAATGTAGCTTTCAGGATAGATGAAGAATGGCTTTGGGGCCTATTGGGAAAGCAAAAAATAAACTAATTCATACTTGAAGATCTTTTTTACTCTACGTTTTAATTTTGTAAAGCCACATCCCTGGCAGAAGTTCAAAACATAAAATAAATGAAAGAAAAACTGAAGAGCTGACAAATTTCAAGGCGCGACCAATGGAACTATTTCTACATATGCTCCCTGGATCATGTAGAACTTCCAGGGGAAAAAATTCTGAAGACAGACTTTGCTTCATTTTCTTACCTTTGCTCTGTATTAAAGAGTGCAAAAATGTGCTTGCTAGACATAAAGCTCTTTTCCACATCTCGAACTTTCAAGTTGTCCAAGGGAAGCATGTACTTCTTTTCTTTTTCCTGGGGAGAGAGAGAGAATTAACTTTAATAAAAGATCTTGAAGCTTGCCAGGGCACCACAGCACTTGAGTTAGCTAACACTTGAGTATCCTATCCTGCTACGATCAAACACTATTTTGATACCAGTTACCAAAGAATAAGTTATCTAAGATGGGAAACTCCAGTGATTCCTAACTCTTGGGTCAGAAAAATTATGGGGGGATGTTTACAGGAAAGGCTCCAAGATGGAGAAAACATGCGGGCCTCTACCCTTTCCCCCTCATGTGGGTCCCCTCAGATGTTTTTAAATGTTAGTTTGATATTAAGAATTTAGCCATCTGTTAATATTTAACAAAAATGTTCTGGTCCTAATTCAATGAGAAATGCCAGATGGATTTCATTTCATGTTTTATTTGCAGCCTAAGCAGTTTTGATAGCCAGTGTTGGCAGGGGAGTGGAAGCACAAGGACCCTCGTATGAAATACCCCCCATAAACTGCCATAAAGCACAGAAAATACTTCCCTCATTTGGGTCTAGAATAAAATATAGGTCCCAATAAAATATCCCAAGATTGTTGATCTCTTTGGGAAAAAAAAGAACTTATTAGAAGTGAACTGTTATTAACTAGAACAAATTCTTTGTTAAAATTAACAACTCTTTAGGAAGAATATGGGTATTGGGGAGGTAAAGTCTGCAAATGGGACCAAAGTAACGTCAGTAAAATACATTGGATGCCAAGAATTATGGAAACATTTACTTTTAGGGGCTGGCCCAGGGGCAATATTATTGTATGTATAAATGCCTAACAACCAGTATAATAGGAGAGAGCCAAATACTCAGCTTAAGAAATCTAGTAAATACCTATTACCAGGGGCATGGTAGGTAGCATAGCCCTTGCTCACAGCAGTCCTCTGTAAGGTCCCAGGCTGCACCTCTTGTGCTATTCCCGAGAAAGCAGGACTAGACCTCAGAGGAAGAGAGCAGGGAGCCAGCTGTAACTTTTAATAATGACTAATGCCCATGAAAAACACACGTCCCATACAAACGTGTTGACATAGACATTTTTGTTCCTACAGTATATAGCTCACTTCCTCGAGAATTGGTGGCTAGGCTCAGAAGCATCAGAGCTCCTCTGAGCTCCCCAGCTGGTTTGTGGGTGTCACTGCAGGGAACATCTCTGGCTTTGCCACTTCTTACTTCTAAATTGGTTGGGAAAAAAGTTGGGCTGAGCACATTAGAATAGCAAAAGGAATAGAATATTCTTTTTAATAGGAAGACTAGAATATCACTGGTTTTGCCACTTCTTATTCCTTACTCTATTGGAAAAAGAAAGTTGGGCAGAGCAGATGAACAGCAAAAAGGTGGCAGTCTGGCCACAAAAATAAGGCAGCAGGCAGCAGAGGACTAAAGGTGCTGAAGAACAAAATGGCCGCTCTGGTAGACAACGTCTTCAAAGACAAAAAACATAAGAGAATCTAAATGGAAGAGGGAGAGGCCTAAAAATAAACATGAAAAAGCAAAGCACTGTAAGAATATCCCAATATTTCTTATAAGAAGTTAATAATATATTAGCAAACCCAAGGATAATTCTAAATAGCAAATCCATAATTTAAGTAAATGAAGTTCATGGTTGAGACCGACGTGCTAAAAACACTTGTCAAACTATTTTAGGACAGAGTTCTAAGAGGCAGAATTCTAGATTGGATGAAAATCTATCCAATACATAATCAAATGAAAATGCTTGAAACCCAGGGAACATTTTTTTTTTATTGGACTTCTTTCAATGCCCTAAATTTAAGCAGCTGGATTTTTTTAATGCACCATCCTATTCAATCTTTTGAAATGACGGATTTGCCTTTTAATGGGAAATCTGCATTTCATTGTAAAGATGGAACACAATGTCCTTGGCTTGTTTTCTATAGAAGTAGGCTCCCTTTTGTACTGCATTCTTTAGCAGTGTATAGTGAACACACACACACACACGCACACACAAAATCCAGCAAGTTTACATCAGATACTAAACACGGAAGGAGTACACATATAAACAGACTGGGGAACACGAAAAATGGAGTCTTAATTTTCAGAGTACTAAATGTCATTTATCCTAGGTTTCTGAGGACACTAAATTATTTTATAATACAATTTTAAGGCTGACAAAAGAAGAAGAAAAAAATATTCAGACTTATTGGTTTAATTAAAGTTGCAAGTCAAACAAAGAATTAAATAAGTCAGTAGCAACTCCAAGCAATGAACCAGTATATCATGAATATAAAATCTCCATGCTTTGGGGAAAGAACAATGTTCTGCTAAAAGAACATCTGAAATCTGAAATCGCTAAATAAAACAAAAGGAATAAAAAGGGAGAAAGGATGTACAGCAGAAAGACAATTTCTAAAATGCAGTGAGTCTTAGCACCAGCTGAATTAAGAAATGTGCTAAATGATCTTTGTCAGCTTCTATTAAACTGTCTACTAAAGTGCTATCCATTACGGTAGCCACCAACCACAGCAGCAACTGGGCACCTAGAATTTAAATTGGGGTGTGCTGTAAATGTAAAAGATACACCAGATTTCAAGGAGTATGGAAAAACATATATAAAGTGTCTTAATAATACTTTTTTGATATGTCAAAATGATAATACTTTGAATATACTGGGGTAAATGCACCATTTGAAGCATTTTTAAACATAATTTCACTTACATATTTCTACTGTTTAAAAGTGGCTTACGTGGCTCATATTAAATTTCAGTCCCAAACCCATGTACTTATCTCTTTTGTCTCTCCATCCGCCCAAATGATTTTCCCTTCTGACCTCCCTGTCCCGGCTATCAGATTTTGTCTTCATTCTCCAGGTACCCAGGCTGACACCTCACTGTCATCTGACTCAGTGTCTTTCCTCACCTCTTTTATCACATCAGACTTGGCCACGTTGCATTGGAAATATTTGTCATTGTTCCCCTCGTTTGACCTTCCCAGCAGGTCATTCCAGGACCCTGGCACCTCACAAGCATGTGGTCATAAACAGTGTCCTACTCTCTTTGCCTTCCAGTTTCTCTAATGTCACCAGGAAGGGCAATTTTTAAAGACGACTTTGTGAGATTCATTACAGTCCTTTACGTTTTCAGTAGCTCTCCATTATCTATGAAAAAAATCCACTGAACTCCTTAATATGACATTTAAAAACACCTACAAATTGGCCCAATCCTTGTTTGTCGAGGAGTCTTAATTTTCAGAGTACTAAATGTCATTTATCCTAGGTTTCTGAGGACACTAAATACCTTTAGTGACACTTAGTACCTTTCCTTTCTCCTTTACAGGAGGATCAGCAGCACTATTGGGATGAGAACCTTCAGGTTGACAGAGATTCTTTATCCTGATTAAGAAGTCTCTGTTTCAATCAACAGACCTTTGCTCATAGTCTTTTTCCCCCCAATTTAAGATACCCTTTCAACCCCTCCTCTGTCAGGACAATGTTTATTATTTAAATTCCAGCTCAAGTTCTATATCCTTTGCAAAAGAGTTTTCCCAAGATGATAATTGTCTGTCTCCCTATTACCTCCCATCTCTCTCCTTTCAATCAAACTACAATAGGTGTTATGTATTCTGTTCATTCGGAACTGTACCTTCCATGAGACATCCTCGTTTAATATTTATATTTACACCCGCATTACAGTTGAAAATTTGTAAGAAACTCAGAATGTTCTGTCAATTCTGTTGCTTAAGTCAGTTGCATTTGCAAAGAAAAACAGAAAAGAAAATGCTTTTTGCAATCAGCAAGAAATAAAATTTGGTATTTCATTACTTTTTATTTTTTGTTTTTTCCCATCAAAATTTGATATTTACACATTTTACCTCAAACAGGCATTTTGAAGGAAGCTCTTAGAATATTCTAAAGAAATATATTTTTTTTAATGAAAATTCAGAAATGAGCTTCTGTGCATTTTCAGAAGCTTCAGGGGCTGATGTCGCTGATTAAACACCACCGCTTTCTTCACATTTAAATGTAGTACCTTTCCTTTCTCCCTTACAGGAGGATCAGCAGCATTACTGGGATGAGAACCTTGGGTTCTCTGGGTTGACAGAGATTCTTTGTTTGAAGAGACAGGAAACATGAGAGTGCTGGCCTTCCTTCCCTGAGGTAACTTGGCAAGAGTTAGAAGAAAAAGGAGAAACAGAACAGGCCAAAAGTGGGTACATCTACATTTGAAAGACTGTGGTCTCCTTGAGGTAGAAGTAACTAAACTGACCCATGAGTAGTAAAAAACAGAGACGTGAAGGTGAAAGAAGGTGGAGTAGCCACAGTTTGTGTTCACCGAAGTTGAAATTTAATAAGAATTAGTGAGAACCAGAGGAGTACAGCAAGTACCCAGCGATGGTCTCCAGCTTAAAGGGCACTCCCCCTTCTTGATTTCATATAACTTGAGCCCTGGAAGAAGCAACAGTGGATATGAGCAGAGTATCTGGCGTGTGAAGGAATAGCTTCTTCATATGGATGGGACTGGGAAGGCTTTATATACTTGGCAATTTACATACAGGGGGATTCAAAACTTGGGTTGAGTGCCCTTTGATGATACATTTGATCGTTTTCTTTGTGCATATCTCTTCTTACTAATAAGGCAACAAAGGCTAAAGTTGTTACTTCAAGGATATGACAATGGGTCCTTTCTCATTGCTATGTATAAAACTTTACATATTGGGAAGGGGGGCAGAAAAAGCTGGCCGAATAGATTCCTCCAGCAATTATCCTGCTGTACGAACACTAAATTCAAGTACCTATATAATCATAGGATCTATTTATTTTTTATTTAAAAATATTAAAGGGGTACAAATGTTTTATTAAATGGATACTCTGTATAATGAGTAAGTCCAGGCTTTCGGTATGTCCATCACCAGAAAAGTGTTCACTGTACCCCACAGGTAAGTTTTAATCCCACACCACCCTTTCCATTTTCTCTCTTCTTGGTTTCCAATGCCCTTGTTTATCTCTTTGTGCCCATGTGTGACCCAAAGTTTAGAATGAGTTAGGGAGAATATCCTCCTTCTCTATGTGATGGAAAAATTTCAGTAAGATAGGTATGAGTTCTTTATGTATCTAATAGAATTTAACTGTGAATCTGTATGGTCTAGGCCTTTTGTTGTTGTTGTGAGTTTTTTAATTACTACATCAGTCTCACTGCTTGTTATTGGTCTGTTCAGGGATTCTATCTCTTCCTGATTCAAGTTTGGGAAGTTGTGTGTTTCCAGGAATTTATCTATTTTCTCTGGGTTTTCTGTTATTTGCCTAGAGGTTTTTGTAGTATTCGTGTATGATACGTTTTAGCATTCATGGATGATATTTTGTATTTATATAGTATCACTTGTAAAATAATCCTAACATTTATGTGGAAACACAGAAGACTCAGAATAGCTAAAGCCATCCTGAGCAAAAAACAAAAACTTGATAAATCACATCACCTATCTTCAAATTATACTACAGAGCTATAATAACCAAAACATCATGGTACTGGCATAAAAATAGACACATAGACCAATGGAACAGAATAGAGAATCCAGAAACAGTAAACTTATTTTTGACAAAGATGCCGAGAACATCCACTGGGGGAAAGGACAGTCTTCTTAACAAATGATGCTGGGAAAATTGGGTATCCACATGCAGAAGAGTGAAATTAGATGATTATCTCTTACCAAATACAAAAATTGAATAAAAAAGGATTAAAGACTTAAATTTAAGATCTGAAACCATGGGATTACTAAAAAAAAAAAAAAAAAAAAATTGGAGAAATGCTCTAGGTATGAGCAGTAATTTATTGAATAATACCCCAAAAGTATAGGTAACTAAAGCAAAATTGGACAAATAGGATCACATTAAGTTACAAAGCTTCTGCACAGCAAAATGCAGAAACAATTAACAATGTGAAGAGAAAACACACAGAATGGGAGAAAGTATATGCAAACTACCCATCTAAAAAGGATTAATAACTAGGATATATAAAAAGCTCAAAAACCCAATAGGAAAAAAATCAAACAATCAATCAAAAATGTGCAAAAGATCTGAATAGGCACTTATCAAAAGAAGACATACAAATGATCAACAGGTATATCATAAAATGCTCAACATCACTAGTCATCAGAGAAATGCCAATTAAAACTACAATATATTTTATCAGACTAAAACAGATTAAACAAATTTTATCAAAAACTCAGGTATGAACAGATGCTGGTGAGGATGCAGAGAAAGGGGAATCCTTGTACACTGTTGGTGGGAATATAAATTAGTGCAACCACTATGGAGAACAGCATGGACGTTCCTCAAAAAACTACAAGTAGAACTACCATGTGACCCAGTAGCACCACACCACTGCTAGGTATACACCCAAAAGAAAGCAAATTAGTGTATCAAAAAGTATCTATGCAGCACTGTTCACAATAGCCAAGATATGGAATCAACCTAAGTGCCCATCAACAGATGAATGGATGAAGAAATAGTGGTACATGTACATAAAGGAATAATATATAAAAAGAATAAAATCCTGCCATCTGAAACAACATGGATGGAATTGGACAACATTATAAGTAAAATAAGCCAACCACAGAAAGAAAAATCTCACATATTCTCATTTACATGGTGGAGCTAAATATTAAAACAATTGACCTCATGGAGATAGTAGAGTGATGTTTCCAGGGTAGCCAGGAGTAAGGGCTAAAAAGGGGATGGCTAACGGATGCAAAAATATAGTTAAATGTAAGTTAGATGTAATGAACAATACTTGGTAACACAACAAAGTAACAATAGTCAATAATAAGTTATGGAGGCCAAGATGGCGAACTGCAGCCAGCTTTTTACAGAAGCTCCCGTCCAGAAGGAGGCTGAAAGGACAGAACCTTAGCAAAGTAGCTGATGGTTTGGAGCAGAGACAAGAGAGAAGATTGAAGAGTGCACTTCAACCTTCCTGAGGC
>NW_003852411.1:20655895-20670734 GCF_000181295.1 Otolemur garnettii
AAAATAAAATAAAATAATAAGTTATGGAGAGCGAGACTCTGTCTCAAACAAACAAACAAACAAAAAACAAACCAGTAAGTTACATTGTACATTAAAATAAGTCAATGGAACTGAAATGTTCCTAACACAAACAATAAATTCTTGAGGTGATGAATAACCCAATTACGTTGAATTGATTATTATACATTGTATGCTTGTATCAAAACATCAAATGTACCAGATAAATATATACAACTCTTATTTACCCAAAACAATTTTTTTAAAAAACTGTACATAGCATATATTACAAATAATGTTGAATTGATCTGAGAATGTCTGATAACCCAAGTGAGGTGTTCAGATATTTGATAGTCACATATATTTGAGAATCAAACAAAGTTCTATGAAGATAAACTGTATAAGATGCTTATCTGGTTGGCATTGCTTTTGATTTCTGAATCATTGCAAGTCTAGATTGAGTGCCATGTTTGGTACTGTGTCTGCCTTTGCTTCTGTTTGAGGAATGCCTTCTTTTCTGAAAAAAAGCAAACATTTGTGGCCTTGAAATTTAGGTCATGTGCCACCTCTTCCATGAAAACCACTCTAATTATTGCCTGTCATAGACCTCTCTCTTCTACAGCTTTTACATTTTCCATCAATTTTTGTCAAAGGCTTTCTAGAATGCCAATCCTTATTTATGTTTAGCTTGCTTCTTCAAGTAGAGATGGTAAGCTCTTGAGACCAAGCGTTGTGTCAAAATTCTTTTGTGTTTACACCTAACAGTTATCACACTGGTGCATGTGCATCTGTTGCTCTTCAGACATTTGACTGCTGGTGATTTACAGTAAATAAAATTGACAGCCCTATCTATACCATTATGCTAAAAATTACTGCGACACAAAAACTTATTAGTGCTTTAAAGATTGATCTGTTTTTTGAAATTATCTTCTATTTTTATTTATAAATATTAGCCATCTATTTTTTGAGACTTTGGAAAAAAATTTTAAAAAGATTGATTTTAAATAAATTTACAGTATTTTGCTTAGTATTACATAGGTTGTTAGAAGTTTAATAACCCTATATTAATATACTTGATTTAATCCCTACAAACCTTAAAAACAAATATTCTTTGAAAAATAGCAAAAAAAAAAAAAAAAAAGTAGACGTTCTTCTCTTAAGAGGTATGAACTGATGAAAAGTTTTAAAAAATAGTAGTGCATAAAAGAGATTAGGCTAGAAGAATAACAAGGATAGGAAAAAAATAAAGAAAAATATATGAAAATCTAGTAATGGTACCAAATTTACTTTTAAAATATGGGGTATTTGTCATAATTCTTCACTGGCTTGCTCTAACACTCTACGACACTATTTCTCAGGTTAATAAATAATCAGATTAGAAGCAAGTTCCACAAAAGACTAATGGAGACTATTCCACATGGTTGAGACTAGCTGTGCTTTACTAGAACAGAGATCTTGATTTTGACCACTCCTCAAACTCACACAAGAATGTTCCTTGCATATTCTCCATTATTGTATTTACCATGCTGTAGACTCCTAATTTGTTAATTATCCTTTCTCCTATTGGGAAAATGATATTAATTTGTCCTTTTGCAGTGCTGTGCCATCCCACTGGCAAGGAATGGAACAACGTATGACACACAGCACCAACAATGTGTGTAGACCACACAGGCAGTACCACTGTGCCAGCCAAACGCAGAGTGACAGATTGACTATGCCCCGAAGAACTTGGTCCAAAGACAGAGCAGTAGCCCACATATTAGTCCAAGTTAAAAAGATTCCTCATCCAGGGGCTACAAATGTTTCTGAACAATGCTGAAAACTCATGATGTACCATGGGGCACCAATACCGTAAATATCAATTATTACTACATATAATTTGCTTATTGCTCAAGAGATAATAATGTTGATCACTATTTTTTCTAACAAAGTTTTCTTTTTTTCTTTAATGCATTGTGGCCAGAATGTTTGCTAGCAGGGAAACTGGAGACATTATTCTGGGTTTCTGGGTAGGGATCAGGGCCAAGAAAAATGTGATGGCTCCATATATGAATCCAAGCCTTTCACATGCTTTGAGTAACTGGCAGGGAGTTATGTAAGCACACATAGTTATCATGATTCCCACCCCAGCCTCATTTTCTGAAGGATACTGGCCTGCCCATCAGATTAAATTAGAGCTGCTCTCCATTCCCATTGCACTATCCCTGAGACTCCTGATTCCTAGGAAAGTAAATGCATTTTCATTTTCCAACCAGAACAGATCTGAATACATCTTCTGGCTATTGCCTATGCTATCTCCTCCACCAGAAATACCTCTGCCTAGTTGCCACTCTGCTTCTCCACACCTTACAATTCCTGCAAAAGATGGCTCCATCTGGCTCAGACGTAATCCTCACTTTCTCTAAAAGTATTGTGGGCCTCATTTGTCTGTCTTCTTTTCTTTCCCCATCCCACTTGCGGACTTGTTTGTTTTTTGGTCAGTGGAAGCCTTTAAAGAAAAAATTCTGACAACGGTCCCATATACAGTAGAACCTCTGTCAGTTAACCACCCAAGTGAAATATATATAAACCACACACATATTTTAAACTGACTAGTACCTACATTAAAAAAGAAACATGGAAATAGTTGCCCTTAAATTTAATAATACTAAGTTGACTACCCAAGGGACTGTAACAAATTGGTCAACATATGGAGGTGGTCAATGTAAAGAACTAGGCCTGTTATACATGTGTGTGATATGTACATGTGATGCATGTCTGGTCTACTTAAGGAGGTGGTCAACTAGGGACATTCTACTGTATTATTAATAATAAGTCGAGCTCCTTTGGCTAAAGCAGGTAAGAGGCTATGAAATCTATCCAGATCCATCCTCTCACCTTGACATTGCCTCTAAGATACTGACAACATGTGCAATGGGCATGCCCATGGATGACCAGTACACAGCCCTGGGTTTCCAGTTCCCTCTTCCATAGCCTAGTCTCCTCAAGAGCTGGCATAATGGTTTGCCTAGATTAAGGACTCAGAGGTGATGACTGACTTATAAAATAATCAAAGTACCAAAGAAAAATAAGAGGCTATAAAAATACTGAGAGTACTAGAATAATAGTTCCATATGCTGTTGAAAACTAAAATCTGGTGTTTATTGCTATGAAGAAGCTACACCCATAGAGATGTGCGAATATGAAATTCATGAACTACTTATCTTTATTGTTGTTGTTTTGTTTTGAGACAGAGGCTTGCTTTGTTTCCCAGGCTAAAGTGCCATGGCGTCATCATAGCTCACAGCAACCTCAAACGCTTGGGCTCAAGCCGATCCTCCTATCTTGGCCTCCCAAGTAGCTGGGACTACAGGTGCCTGCCACCACGCCCAGCTAGTTTTTCTGTTTTTAGTATAGACAGGGTTTCACTCTTGCTCAGCCTGGTCTTAAACTCCTGAGGTCAAGCAATCCACCTACCTCAGCTTCCCAGAATGCTAGGATTACAGGCGTGAGCCGCCACACCTGGCCCACAAGTACTTACCTTTTTATTTGGATTTTAATTTTCCATTTTAATCAGAATTACATTTTGAATAGTGAACAGCATCTAAGAACCAGAAGGTTGCTAGTAAATAGTACTTCTTAAGATTTTCTCTTGAGTACTAAAGAAACTGTCTATGTTTGATGCATTGTTCTGGTAATCCCCAGAGAACTCTGTGGTTTTCAGGCCCCTGGCTTCATCATGGCTTGGTATGCACCTGGACCCTGAAAGCTACACTTCGGGTGAAACATCATCACTTGTGCTTGACGTTACCTACATTGGAGGTCCTGCTCTTTCCGACTCCTATCCTCTCTTGGGAGTACAGTTGAGGATTCACCTCCTCCAGGAAGCCTGTCTGGCATCGGGAGCCCACTGGGGGGCTCCCTTCTCCATTCTTGCCATGTTCTTGGGCAAGACCTCTTTTTTTTTTTTCGACATTTAACATATGGATATGCCATCCAATATCCTCAAGATGTAGACTCCCCTCTCTCCCTACTAAAGAAGTACTTATAATTTGAAAGTGAGAACTTTAAAGATTTTATCCTTAAATCTTTATATTTCATCTCTATATTAATCTTATATTTAAAGAGATACTCGTATATATTTGTACACACGAGATTGGTAACATACAAGAATGATAATGATGATAAGCATAGTAATGAATAAATTTAGAAAACTTATGGCTGAGGATGTCAGATTGATCATATGCATGTATCTTTTCTTTGTTTGAACTCACTATAGTAACAGTAAAACAATAAAGAAATACATTAATCTCCAAGGATAAAGAAAATAGGACAGGAGAAAACAGTGGGCAAGAGATTCTCAAAAAGCTTTGGAAGAGAGAAGGCAGAAGAGCATTCACTGACTTAGCACAAAGGGGGGTTTATTCCCCAAATACCTACAGAGGGTAAGAATGAAGGAAAAGCTGCCCCATCTGGATTCTGTCTTTTGAGTCACCTGGTACTCCACACAAGTGACCATGATCATGGGTGGAGGTTCGTGTATGGAAGTGTGAAGAATAACTAGTGTCACAGGACGGCCTTTTGCCCATGGTAGTCCATTCCCACTCCTCACGGGAGACAAGGGGTTTTTCTCTGAAGAAATTATACCAAAGAAATTTCAGACTTCAAGATACTAAGCAGGGTAAACAGCAAAGGGTGGGGTGGAAGTGAGAGCCCTCAGTGAAAGTTTACATATGAAACATTGTCCCTCAGTGCCATCGCCTGCCCTGACCCTGAGTGCCAGCATCCAGATGGGACTGCTCTTCTCTGGGGCACTCACAGACCCAGAAAAAGGGCCTATACTGACATTTCAGTGAAAAGGTCAGCTTGTTGCCTGATCACCTGCTGTATTCTATAAGCTTCTCTGACACACATAATTCCCAAGCAGCTGACTGGCACAGAATCTTAACAGATTAGCTGTATCAAGGCAATTAACTGGTGTGCATTCTAAGGATGGGCTACTTCAACACTGAGGCCAACTTTCTTGTAACATTTTAGTTCAATTCAAAACCCTCCTTCCCTTCCCAACCAATCTTGCTCTTGTAGCTAGACCTCCAGATGAGATATAGTTTCTGTCAATCAGATATACTCATCTCAGACTCTGATTCAGAAACGAATGAATCACATGGGAGAGAGACATAGTATGTGGCACCTGTTTTGTTGGCCTGGATGTGGCAGAGGTGGTGTGGCTCTGGATTCAGAGGCTACAATGCAATAGTTGCTTTCTGAATATGCAGCCTGCCCCTCCCATATTGGTGGAGGCAGCAGCTCCCTGGCAGCCCCAGTTCTGAAATTCCATTTTGGGAACCATTCCTGGAAACTCAACCTACTTCTACAATCCTGCCCTTCTAATGGTTCTTGGAGCTATTCATTTCTCCTAATAAATTCATTTGTACTTAATTTAGCTAGAATAGATTCTGTTGCTGGCAATTAAGAACTCTGAAAATACAGAAGCACATGTAGTCAACATACATTATTATGCCTTAGCAAAAATGAATAGCTAGAAAATTAGAACAACAGCATTAGCCAGCACTTCTTCATAAATAATTATAAAAACTCATATGAATTAATTATTATCATTATGTGTACTATACATTTATGCAGTTTTGAATTTCCAAAACTTCCATTCAAAGAGTCTTTAACTGGGAAAAAAAATTGAATATATAATAAATAACATGCATGAGAAATTTTAAATTGAAAATTCAAGGTATAGGTACAAGGGATCATTTCAGCAGCTTTGCAAAAAAGAAAGACAACAGATATGAATAAAACAGAAAATAAAATTCCTACATGCATGCATGTACACAAACCACCTCTATGGTAGCAGCATACGATTTAATCGGTTAAACTTGCTCTACTAGTAAGCTAAGTATTTAGAGACCTAGTTTGTATTTATACTTTTTCAGTTACTAGGAAGGAAAAAATTTACTCCATGTAACAAAACTATGCTTCAAGCACTTTAAATTAGTATGTTTCCAATGTCCAGTGTTGCATTTTGCTCCTTTCTTTCGTGTTCCAAGGCCATTTACATTTTTTCAAAGAGAAACCTCTAAGTTTGGAATAGTGATTGGTTTAATTGAAAAGGTATATTATATGATATGATTCCTGTTACTAAAATGCAAAGACAAATATCCTTCAACTCTTACTTAGGAGGATGCACGTTAAATGGCAGGATGAATTTAGGAAAGACTTCGCAAATTCTGAAGTCGTGCTTTCAAAGTGCATAGTGATTGCGCAAATTATACAAAATTCTATATGCTAGCCCTTTGGGTGTCCACGTATTTACAAACAACCCAATAAAAGTATTGTTTTGGTAAGAATACCATATATTTGTAGAAGTTCAACTTAATAAAAGCACCTTGTTTATAAATGCCATGTAATTTCCACTTCTCTGAGAAAATGGGGGTCAGAAAGGCACTGAACAAGTACAATCCTCTGACAATTCCCAGAACTCAGCAGACGATGGATTAACACCCTCCCCCCACTCATTGATCACCAAGCTGCAAAAATCAAAGGTGAATTTTCCCCCTCTCCGCTACCATTTCAGCAAAGAGACATTCAAAAAGAGGCAGCACTAAAGAGAAAAGCAATGGGCCTGAGCAGGTAACCAAGTTAAGGAGGTTTTCTGAAGTCTTTGTATTGACTGTTGAGCTGTTTCAGGTGCTTTCCCCCCTCTGTTGAGATTTACATAATTTAAAGAGGTACCTTCTAAGAGGGAAAGAGTCTGTTTGAAACGCTGAGCTGAGCACTACGCCCCTTGTTCTTTAGTTAAGAGCTTTTTCTCCCTGTGTTCCAGAAAGTCTTGGACTCCGGGATGGAACAGGGGAAGAGAGGGCCCCCTTTCCTGTGCCTTTTGAGACTCAGCCCTGGACTTAAGATGACATTTGGCTGGATCACTCCAAGCACAGCTGGTGGTCTCTGCACCACTATTGGCTCAAACACATCTCCACGCAGAAACAGGGCTCTGGACAAGGAAAAAAACTGGAATAGTTCTCCCCTTCCATCAATCCTAATCATGATTCCAAGCCTGCCCACTGCTTTTCGGGGGGGGGGGGAGGCTGAAGCTAAATAAATACATAAATAAATCAGTTAAGTGTATTTAGGTAAGGCAGGAGAAAGGAAAGGGTGGAGGGAGGAGAGAGAAGGGAGAGCGGGGTGAGAAGGCACATCACTGGGGAGGAATCAAAGCTGCTCAAGCCAGAGCAGCCCCATCTATCCTCAGCCTGGGAGAGACATAGACTGCTGGAGGGGACTCCCACGAGGGGCCCTGCAGGAAGAGGAAATGACACAGGGTCTGGAGTCAACACACAGGGGGTTCACTTCGGAGCTCTGGTGACTGAGTATGTGAACTCCCAGCACGTTACTTGATTTCTCTCGGTATGGAAGTGACAATTCACGCCTCAGAGAGGGCATGAGGTTTAAACCAGATCATGGAGAAGGCTGTGCATTCAGAGACTCCTGACGAACAGAGGAGAAAGAAAACCCTTTTAACTACCGTCTTCTTACCCGTAAACAACACAGTGAGGTGTTCTGACTTCCACATATTTACAATAGTAAGCTTTTATATTTGCAAGCTATGGAGCTCTGAAGAAAAAAATGGAAAGTTAATTACATGCCCTGTAGACAACCACTTATTAAACACGAGCGTGTGGAGCCAGGAGGGTGCAAAGCAGAGAAACAGTAGTGACCGCCCAGTTAGACTCCACTTTCTCCTTCAAGAAAAGTATGTAAGTCAACCGGATCTGTGCTACTATACTAGGGAGGCCGAGGCAAGAGAATGGGTTGAGCCCAAGAGTTGGAGGTTGCTGTGAGCTATGATGCCACAAGCACTCTACCCAGGGTGACAAAGTGAGTGAAACTGTGTCTCAATTAAAAAAAAGAAAGAAAGAAAGAAAAAGCAGAAAGAACTGTGGGAGCGTGCCCTCAGCCACAAACAGAGAGGTGGTACCAGTTCCTGCCCGCGCTACCACAGCCGACTGTGCACAACTGATCAAGGAAAGCACGTGGGGCAAAAGGCAAGCGCTGAAAGAAATAGCTATTATGACGAAAATTCTATAGTTAAAGACCCATTTGTCTTTTGTGACAGACATGTTTTTTAACTTAAAAAAAAAATAAGCAAGGGTCTCAAGACTGGCTAGAAAAGTATAAAGTGGGAAAGGTTGGTTTTCTTTATCCAGCCTCTTCATTCCGGCACCTTTGCTTTTCTGCTGGCTCCAGACCCAGCTGGCCCAGGTCGGCTGCTATTGCTGCTGCTCAGTCTGTAAGTTTCTCCCTCTGCTAACCCCCAAGAAAGCGTGCCCTCACTCCATTGGTTCTGTATGACCGAGCGGATTCTAAGTCCCAGGAATGGAGACTGTGCTTCCTTCTATGGCTCCCTGATACGAGTAGGCACTTAAGACAGGCTGATTTATGATGATGTCAGAACTCACCTACCCTATGTCTCATCCCCCCAGGCTTTGCTTCATGCATAATTACATTTATAACAAATTGATGTCTGTGAGAAAATCAATTGTTATGAATGATTCTTCCCAGGTAATATATTTGCATTGAAATTGGGTTCTTCCGTCTTTCCATATTAAGGATCGAGTCATCCACATGCTTTAGCAACCTTGTAGGAGTGAAGTCCCCGGCTCAGGTTGCCTTTAAATCATCCCAGGGGTAGCAGCTCAGTCCCAGGCTGGATATGAAAACTCCAACGCCCTCTCCAAGCCTTAAGGCAAGAAGGTTAGGGCAGTATTTCTCCAACTGGAGTTCTCTGATCTTCTGAGTCTGTGAGACCTTGCAACATTTATTTACTGATTTTTCAGATTAATCTGAAGATACGAACACCTAGGTTACAGTGTTTGTTAGATGAGGTCTCTGTTGTAGTTGTGTCCCGTACCCAGGAGGTGTGCCATACACTCTCACATTGTCCCCACTAGGTGCGAGCATACCAGTCCCCTACCCACCGACTTGAATTAAATTGAGTTTTTCTCTTGTGTGGGACCTTGCAAGATTTCAAAAGAAATCTTATGTTGGGATTTAATAAAATTAGTAAAAGAGATTTTCTGAATTGTCAAGGGGACCGCTTTATAAATGAACATCTCCAGTCAATTTTAGTGCCCATGTTTGTGTCTGCACCAAATGGTAGCAATTTATTTGTAGCACACTAAGGAAGAAAGAGCAGAGACAGACCTCAATACGTTAGTCATGTCCTTTTCTCCAGTGACATCATGGTGCCTGGGGTGGATGGAGGTTTCATTCCAATAGGATGAAAGTGGCAGAATGGTGGGGTCTCCCAGTGTGGGGCAGCCTAGGGATGCCAATGTCAAAAGAACCTGTGCCTGGCAGCCAGAACTCATTCCTGCAGACCAGCTAGTTATGTTCCCTAAAAGAGCATTGTCCCGCACATGAATGTTGTTGATCTACTGAAGTTTCTCGGTGATCCAGCTCTGCTTGAATTTAAGTATAATTTTAGTTTGCTTTTTTGACGTAGAATAATAAGCGTAAAGAATTTACTACATCTATGTTTGCAGAGATATAAAATCAAGCAATGTTCTACTTAAGGACATTAAGAAAATAAAACAATTGTACACACTGAAGAATATTAAGAATAAAGTCATCTAATATCATGAATAGAAATCATTTGTCTCCACTCAGAATTCATGAGAACTCTTCTGTTAAAGAGCAGTGGCACATTAGCCAAGTTTGAGAAATATTGGCCTAAGGAGAGCATATTTGGAATTCTCTTAAACGGGTTGATATATGCAAAATAGGTACAAACAAATGACCTTGTCTTATAAATAGTCTGGAGCAGAGCTTAGAAATTGCTTTAGCTTCTAACTGCCCTCGCTAAAACCAGGAGAAAAGCATCTGGCCCTGGGAGGCCCAGGCACAGCTGGAGCATGCACTGGGTCTCCTTGGGGACAATGTTTTCCTGCTCTGTGCTTCGGCTCCACCATATGTAAAGCAGGGATAATAATGCCCAATCTCAATCCTTGAACTGAAAAAAATAAAACAAATAAACCTAACTTCATGAGAACAAAGAGGCAATAGATGTGAAAGCATTTTCATCTTTTTGGGGGTGGGAGGAAGGTACTATTTTAAAGAGAAACTCTTGAAAGTATCTCAACAATATGCATCTAATTCATATTGACACGTGTAACTGAAACTATGCTTACTTTGGGCTGTAAATTAGCTGCTTCCTTTAAGAAGTTGGGATGGTAAAATTCTGAGTTGTGTTGCTTAAAATTAGTGCTAGAATTAGGGATATCAGGAAACACACATACACAATTGTGGGGTCCTTAATAAGAGAGGAGAGAATGAGTAAAACAGAGGAACAGGAAGCGAGAACTTCACAGAAAAAGGGAGTGCCAAGAAAGGGTAAGAAAAGGTGCAGAAACCCTCAGGAAGCTGATGGATGGGCATATGAGGAAGTAGGGTAATGGTGATTTTCACATTAGACTTTATTAATGGCACAGAGTAAGATTAGCACGGACAGGACCAGACCATTGAAGACCCAGAGCAACCCAGAGAGACAAACAATGTATACATATTGAGTTTTATCCACATTAGATCACGGAGTGTACACTTCCCTGCTCTACCTTCCATCCTCAGCCACTTCTTCCTCCCTCTCCTCTTCCTTCTCCTCTTCTCCTCCTCCTTTCCTCCCTTGCTCTAAGCTTAAATACTTACTGGGTTATTTAAAACTAAGCTTAATAAATACATGTTTCATTATTCCAAATAATTATATCTCACTATGAAATCCCTAATGACACCATAAAATAAATCTCAGATTCTCTTTTCATTTTGAATTACTCATATTAATAAGCAATAGCATTCATTTAAAATAAAACCAGAGTGGTCAGAACTATATTGCCTTTCTAGAAATAACATCCTTCCCTACCTCACCTCCCTCCTCAAATCTTAGTTTCTAAAACAAAACAAAAATGTTACAATGCAGTATTTGTGTAGGTTCCTCTGGGAAGCCTTCCTTGACATGGGAGGGTATGTGTCTCATTCAAAACGCCAATTGGCTACTTTGGGGGCTGTGGGTTGGGGAGTAGAAGCAAAAAGAGGAGCAAGAATCTCAACAGTAGACTAACAGTAGTACAGGAAAGAGACAGTGTTTATTTCAACTAGGATGATAGTTGAGGAACAAAGTGCTTAGGTTTGGGAGTAGGTTTTGGAGTACAGCGGTAGTTAGCAAAATATGGTCCCAAGGGCTAACTCTGGACTTGGCTCATGCTTACAGGCCCCAATAGATAAAAATGGTTTTGATCCTCTTATCCTTTTAGCTATAAGAGGAAGGATGGAGAGGAGAAAGAGGAGAGGTAGGAAGAGGAGGAGGTAGGGGAAGAATAAAAAGAAGATGAAGAAGATGGAGAAGGATATGTGAAAGAAACTACATGTAGCCTGCAAAGCCTAAAATATTTACTGTCTGTTCCTTACAGAAGAAGTTTGACTATGCCTGGGGTAGAATCAGCAGATTTGAAATGGAATTGGATGGAGGGAAGGATGAGGGAAAGAGAAGAATGAAGGAAAGGGGTCTTCAGTTTGAGCAACTGAATGATGGCCACCTCCCCTCACCCCCGTCCCTATTCCAGCCAATCCGCCCTCTCGGGTGAGTGCACTTCATCTTTGCTGTTGTGTTTATTTCATGGCCACATTTACTCCCTTCCTTGGCAGTGAATTCTCTAAGTAACTTTTTTTCTCTTCATTTACAGCACAGAGATTTGTATAACACACATGGTCTGTGACCACTGAATATTGACGATAATGGCAAATTCATTTTCAGTAGTGCTGGTAATATCACCCTCTTCATGACTTAAAATTAAAATCACATTTTGTAGCACTTAAGAGTTTATAAACCATTCTGCAACCCATTTATTCTTCACTACAGGCCTGTATGTGTTGGTACGAGAGGAACCCTCACTTACATGTGTCTCTTACCAAAAGTTGTATTTTATATTTCTGTGCTTACCTATAGGATGCTAGAAACTATTAGCATTTTTGTTTTATATTTTATGTGAAGTGAAAGCCATCCCTTTTGAGTGATGGTTATAAAAATAATAGAGTGAAAAGAAAGACTTGCCAATGGAGTATTATGACAAGTAAAGAAGATGAGAAGACATGAGTCTTAGTGAGCAGTGCCTGTGGCTCAGTGAGTAGGACGTCGGCCCCATATACCGAGGGTGGCGGGTTCAAACCTGGCCCCAGCTAAACTGCAACAAAAAATAGCTAGGTGTTGTGGCGGGCGCCTGTAGTCCCAGCTACGTGGGAGGCTGAGGCAGGAGAATCACCTAAGCCTAGGAGTTGGAGGTTGCTGTGAGCTATGACTCCACAGCACTCTACCAAGGGCAATAAAGTGAGACTCTGTCACAAAAAAAAAAAAAAGACATGAGTCTTAGAATGACCCTAGGGCAGGTGATTGCAGAGCAGCTGGGGCGATGAGAAAAATAAAGGAATCAAAGGTCCCCTTTACGTTTTAGCTTAATGATAATTTATTACTAAGATAAAAGAGGCTATGGGACATGTAGGCTGAGTCCTGTTTCGAAAAAAGTAAAATTTGAGGTGACAATTAGATGTTCACATACATACGTGCATATGTGTATGTGCATGTGTGCATTGGGTGGACACACGCACACTTGAATATACATACTGTATGCATCCTGATCTGGAGTTCAGAGTTGGAAATGTCACTGTGGTAGTCACATAAATATGGCATGTCGATGGCACTTAAAGCCAAAAGACTAGAGGAGCTCAGCTAGAGAGTGCGTGTCTGGACAGAGGTGAAGGTCTAGGCTACTCCAACATTTAGAGGGAGGAGAGAGGAGTGAAGAACTAGTTCAAGGACACTGAGGAGCAGAGTGGGAAAAACCAAGAAAATGGACTGCTATGGAAACCAAGGGGGGAATGTGTTCTAATGTTCTAAGATGGAGGGACAGGTGAGAGACATCCACTATTCTATTGTTTTGTCTTTTCTTACTATCCACTGACCACGCCTGGAGTAGAATATTTGCTGCTCCTAAGAAATACAGTAAGATGTGGATGGAAAGGAACCTTTACATGTGACAAGATGTAGAAAATGGAGCAGCACCCGCAGCTCGTTTGGGTGGAGAGGTGGGAGCAGGAGCCTGCTGGGAGCCGGCTGAAGGGGTTAAGGACAGGATGAGAAGGCAGAGGGAATACTGTGGATGGCAAGGGAGAAACGCCCCTGAAACATTTAACCCTCAAGCTAGAATACAAAAAGAAACTGCAAGTGAGGAAATAGTATTTATCATTTAAAGGAAAATTCTAATTTTTTTAAGACATTGTGTTAGTACATTTATTTTTCTTTCTTTTCTGGGGTATAATAGCAGGTGTCCTGTATGATGGTAGGTGTGAAATGGTTAAACAAAGGTTCTTTCCTGAAATCAACAGAGCACTGGAGGTTTTGCAAAGCCATGAATCCCCTGGGAAAAATGAGAACATTTTTGTAAATACGTACATGCTGTGAGGAGGTGGGTGGGGGGCGGGGAGTGTTCATAGCCTAAGTTAAATCTCAAAACTCAACCAGTTTAAAATAAAACTAAGTACATGAGCTACTGCTGTGGTGAGGAAGGGAGGCCTAATGACACAGTGAAACTTCCCAGGTGTGTTATATCCATAATGTCATCCCATGGAAGAAAAAACCCCGAGGTTTTTAGTTTGTGTCTCAATCAAGAGCTCTGTCCTTACAAAATAATCAATGTGGCTCATCCGCACATGGACAGAGCACGGCCTACACAGAATTCTCAGAATACAGGCCAAAGGCGAAAACACTACAGCGTGGCAGAACCGTCAGCAGGTGAAGCAGAAAGTCATAGTTTGACTCTCCTAATGAAAACTCCAACAAACACTCTTCAAACTGGGTGCAGTGACTCACATCTACAATCCCAGCACTTTGGGAGGTTAAGGCAGGGGGACTGCTTGAGCCCAGAAGTTCAAGACCAGCCTGGGGAACATAATGAGATCCTACTTCTATAAAAAGAATAAAAAATTAGAAACAACCATATAAACAAACTCTTCAGTCATCCTGGAAATGGAGCTGCCCTGGTGAAGATCAGCACAGGACGACAGTAGGGCACAAAGAATCAGCACGACGTGGGCAACGACAGGAGAAACTCCTCACCTGCTTCCTAGTGAAGAGAAGCTCGAAGTTCCAGGACCCCAACAAGCATGTGCACATGTGTATTCCATATATCATAATCTACTTTATTATATAATACATACAGTATAGGTATCTATGTAGTGCAAAGGATATAGTTCTTATTCCATACCATAGACTCAATCATTCCCCCCAGATAGTTTTATTAATCACTTGGGTTTTTAAATTTTAAAAGCCATTGTTAGAGTTAGAAGCTGTAGCTGGGGTAGACGTGACCTGATTATTATAGACAACATTTTCCCAGGTAGAGTGAGAAAAAGAGTTCACAGTCATACCCGACAGAAACTGGCTGCAGCTGGGCATCGGTCTGTCTGAGTGTCCCATTCATTACAGGAAAGTGTGGCTGATGCAGCCACACACACACACACACACACATACACACACACACATGCACATTCAGAAAGGACTTAGCTGCCATCTGGTCATGAGTTCTTATTGACTTTGTCAGATTTCATTACTTCATAACATATATTTTAATTGTTTTGTATCTGTCTCTCCTACTAGACAATGAGTTGCTGGAGAGGAGGAAAATTTTTCTATTTCTAGAATTCTGAACATATGAAGGCTCAATAATTATTTGTGGGTGAATGGGAACTAATCATAATGGTCGTTTAATTGATTTAGCATTTTTAATAACCCCAGTGAGTCTGAATACTC
>NW_003852411.1:20670784-20673535 GCF_000181295.1 Otolemur garnettii
GTGCCCTACTCCTTTGAGCCACAGGTGCCGCCCTGAATACTTGCTCTTTGATTGGCCAGTTGTGTTTCTTTATTAGGAAAGACTAGAAAAAAAAAATAAATAAAAGCCTAACTCATTGGATATTTATGGCAAAATCTTGGCTGAGCCAGCTTTCATGGAAACTGCATATAGATAGGGGAGCTGTGATTGTGGAATGATCTATTGTGTACAACATTCTGAGATACAGATTCAGCTGAGTGGCATGAAAAAAGCGTGTTCGATATTGGAACGTGACACTAAGAGGGGTCTTTGGTGACAACTATTGATAGAAAAAAAATTTTAATTTATATTCACACTTAAGACTCAACTTGGGGGATTATACTCTAAATCAAACATTCAATGGGCATAAGTTTTCACTAAAAAACACCTGGAAATAAACTTAGAAGGACAATGCAGTGCCTGTATGAATACATTTATAAAAATTATGATAAAGATCCTATGACAAAGCTGAAATAAAGAAAAATATCTTGAACAGTAATCCCAATACTTAAAAGTTCTAAACTTTCCTTAAATTAACTAACTAGAATAGAATCATAGGGAAATTTTTCAACGTAATTTGATGATAGGTAACTTCACACAATGATTCTAAATTTCATTTGGAAAACTATGTAAGGAAGAGCAGCCAGGAAAATTCTAAAAATTAAACAACAGCAGCAAAAGTAATCAGAGGGAATAGGGCTTTCAAGTATTAAAATTAAAATTTAATATAAAAATTATAAAGTAGTAGATATCACAAGCCTGCTGTAAAAGGCCACCACAGATCAACTGGATAGGAGTGAGCACAGGAAGAGTGGAACGTACTTGAGAATTGAGCTTGTGATAAGGGTAGCATTACAAATCAAACCTTCACAGTACAAATTAGACTTCTGAAAAAATAATTTTAAGAGACCCAACTTGTCATTGACATTTTCCCCCTCAAAAATTTTTTAAGTAAGTCAAAACTCAAAATCTCAGAATACAGAAGAAGTGACAATTCTGGAAAGATTAGAATTTTTTTTTTAATATTTGATAATTGACATGAAATCTGAAATTATAAAAGATTCATAGATAAGAGACACTTCTTCATGGCAAAATAACTGGCAAACTTGAAAAACAAAAAGGCAATTTGAGAATAAGTGCTGTCAACATATATGACTACAATTTAATAATCATACTATTTAGAGAGCCCTTAAAAATGTGTATGAAAAAACAAACAAGGTGAGGTGTGGGGGCTCATGCCTATAATCCCAGCACTCTGGGAGGCCGAGGTGGGTGGATTGCCTGAGCTTAGGAGTTGGAGACTAGCCTGAGCTAGAGCAAGACCCCATTCTCTAAAAATAGCTGGGCATTGTGGCAGATGCCTATAGTCCCAGCTACTTGGGAGGCTGAGGCAAGAGGATCACTTGAACCCAAGAGTTTGAGGTTGCTGTGAGCTGAGATGGCACAGCACTCTATCAAGGATGACCAAGAGAAACTCTGTCTCAAAAAAAAAAAAAAAAAGAAAGGGAAAGAAAAGAAGAAAACAAAGAAAAGAAAAGAAAAAGAAAAAGAAAAGAAAGGAAAAGAAAAGAAAAAAAAGTAAACGAATACCCAAACAAATGGTCAAGGAAACTGTTAGCAGTCCTCTGACAATAGAGTGGTCAATAAAACATAAATTACTGAACTTTACTAATAATCAAAGAAATATACATTAGGACAATATATGTATGTATATGTGCATACCAGACTGATAATATCCAATATAGACCAGATGTGGGGAAATGGATATTTTTATACACTGTTGGCTGGAATATTAATTGGCATCACCTCCTAGAGAAGGGGGATGTGAAAATTCCAAAATTTAAAATGTATCCATCTTTTGACCCAGTAGTTCCATTTTTCATTTTTAGAAATATAAACTAAAGAAAGGCTTTCACAAGTGTATATATAGTATATAGCGTTATAAATATATACTTCAGAAGTATATATTTATGCATACATATACATATGTATATAAATATGTATAGTTCTGTATACATATAACTTGCTTCATTGTTGAAAAACTGAAAATAAATGTCTACCAACTGAGGACTAGCTGAAAGATTATGGTACATATTAATAATGGCTAACATTTATTGAATGCTTATTGTTCTAAGCGTTTTCTCATATCTTTAGTCATTCAATCCTTCCAATAATATTATGAAGCAGCTTAAAAATGAAGAGTACAGCACACAGACTGACACTCAGGTCACAGGCCTGTGGCAGAAAGCCAGCTGCAGAGTCCATGCTCTCAGCCACCACATTGTGCCTCCTTTCATCTACGCATGAAAAACTTCAGTCAGTAAAAAGAATGAGCTAGAACAGTGAGTCCTGATGTGGACATTTGTCCAGGACCCATAATTTGGTTAAAAAAAAGTTATGGTTAAGTATGTACCTCATGATTTGATATCTTTTAAAAAAAATACCTAGGTTTATAGTTTTATATTGAAGTAAAGGTCTAAAGTCTACACAAAGTCTTTTATGGATAGTGGCTTTAATAGCCAGAGGAGTTGGAGGAGACTTTCAAATTTGTCTCTGTTTTGAAGTTTTTCTTTCCAATAATAATTCATTAGAGATATTTAAGTTCAAAATGAAGATACCCCATTGACCTGGTGATTTAATCACCTATGAAGTTATCCTAAGAGATAACTGGCTTCAGTGTGAGCACAGTAATATTTATTACAGCATTTAAAATGTAACAGTTAAGAAACTAGA
>NW_003852411.1:20674121-20674903 GCF_000181295.1 Otolemur garnettii
GTTGGAACCCACCACCCTTGGTATATGGGGCCGGTGCCCTACTCACTGAGTCACAGGCACTGCCCTATTCTTGAACTTTTTTCATAAAAAGTACTCTTAAAATAAAGTATTTTTCATTTCCAGGAAAGTCTGCTTGTTCTAAGTGCCATCTCTAATGTTATAACAAGTTGAGTAATTGGTACTATTTTTAAAAGCCTGTCTCCCCTCTTTTCTGTCTCTTCTGGCCTCAAAACAGAATTCTTAGTCCTTTCCTTATTTACCTTTATTATCTTACGTTCCCCCTCAAGACTAGGATGAAACAGTGTTCTTAGAATTTCCTGTTAACATGTTACTGACTTGTTCATGCATTTTTATGTGGAAAAAAATACAATAATATTTTAAAAGGTGGGCTAGGGAATTATGGCAGGATAATATAGCGGTTTGGTAACAGTTGCTAGATGAAAGAGTTTAGAGTAGAAGATATCAAAATACTCAAAGAAGTTCAGAAGCCTTCTTGCTCATGTGTGCTGACACTGGAAAAAAGTTAAGACCCAGTTGGGGTGATTAGAAAGAGGAACATTTCACCGAAGAAAATAACAAGGTAATAACAGGAGGAAACTACTGAATTGGAAGGAAACCCAAGTGCCGGTCCCGGCTCCAGCCCTGGCCAGTACTGTAACTTCTCTGAGCCTGTTACCTCTTGTTAGAAATCAGAAGGAAGACTAGACCCTTGGTGTTTGCACCAAGATCATGAGCCTTTTAGTTTCTCTGAAGTCCTTTGGGGTCACCCCGGAAACTGCAGA
>NW_003852411.1:20675243-20681402 GCF_000181295.1 Otolemur garnettii
CTGCTAACATGTGGCAAGTTGAGTTTTTTTCCGCTTCCCTTGGGTCAATTTACCATCTGCCTCATCTTCATCAAAACATTAATTTCAGCTTAATCCCCTTTCTTCCTCTCTGGTGGTAAAAGGACCTGGCTCACTTTGAAATAAAACAAATAGAGTACAGCTATGTTTTCATATGTGGGGTGGTTTCCATTTGATTATGGAATTCCAGAATGCTAAGATGAATTCAGTAATTCGATCTTTTTCTGAGACTCACAGTCTAAAAACCTATTCAAATAAAATATTCTAAAATTCATTAAATGTGTTGAGGATTTACTATACGCAAAGGACAGTGCAAGGTGTTTTTGGTGATAGAAATGTGTTAAGATTCTGCTCAGAGGCAAGTCTCTACTCTCTGGTGAGAAGGGAAGGTAAGCCCCTGAGAGTTCAAAGAACAGAAAGGCTCTGTTGGGCTGAAGAATAACAAGGTAAAGCTTCAGGAGTCTTGCAGGTGGGCCACGATTTTGGTGGACAGACATAGGTGTGGGGAGAGAGTATTCCTGATGAAGAGAATGCAAAACTAAGAGGTTTGGTTTTAATCCAATTAGCAAAAAAGCAGTTATAAGGCAAGTCTGTTTTATGAAGATTTAGCTTGTATTAAAATATTGTGTAAACAGAAGATGGTAAGGACTCAGGTAACTGGAGGCTGGTTGCTTCAATGGCCCAGATAAGAAGTGATGAAATGGGATGATGTCAGAGGGAATGTCAAGGAACTGACTGATGAGAGCTAGACCTACAGCAGACTCCCAAGAACTTAGAATCTGCCCAGAAGCACCCAGAAGAACAGGTGGGAAGCACTTACAATAATCAAGGAAGAAGATAATGATCGCTTGGACTAAAGTGGTTGGAGAGTGGAGAAGAGCACAGGTATTTGAAATCTAAGAGGAATAAGGTGGTGGATTGGACATGGAGGTGATGTTCACTGAGGTAGGAAACCAGAGATGAAATCAAGTCAGGATTCAGTGGGAGCTGTGAGTTTTGTTTTGGATAGTCTAAAGCTGAGGAATCTGAGCCATCCAAGAAGAGACAGAGTAATGAGGAAAATGGCACTTTCTATCCGAGATAGTTTCAAGAACATAATGTTCTCACAGGAAAATCAGATTTCAGTGAATGCACAAAATGGTATGGAGTAATGGGTGAAATTTTATAGGATGTACGGGAATTTTTCATGACAGAACGGATATACAATGGTGCCTGCAGATGTGACTGGAGAAGCCATTACTATTTAAACAAGATGTTTAAACAATTGGATTTTGTTGATACCAGAAGCTAATGAGATAGAGGAGGGTTGGGAAGAGGTTGGTGAACAGGTATAAAGTTAAAGTTAGCCAGTGGTGAAAAAGTTCTGATGCTTTGCTACACAGTAAGGTTAACACTAATGTACTGTATATTTCAAAATAGCTAGAAAACAGGATTTTGAATGTTCTCACCACAAGAAATGATAAATGTTTGAGGTGATGGGTATGCTAATTACCCTGCATTGCATAAATATACATGCAGTGAAACATCACACTGTCCCCTACAAAGCTGTACAATTACTATGAGTCAAAACCAAAATAAAACACAAAAGAATTTTTAAAAAGAAACTGATAACATATGAAAGAACAAGGAGTATGAACACATCCTTTTCTAGATTTGGTTTGTATACTAATTTTCAGGGAATGAGTGAATTATATCTCTTTGACCAGTGGAATTTTCTCTTCATCACATGTTTGAGTGTTTAGAACTCTGTTAATGTTCTATTTAGTTCAAGTGGTTGTATGTTGGTTCTTTGGCGCCATTGTCAATAATACAATTCAACCAAACAAACTCCTAAACATGGCTTTGTTTTTCTCTTTTTAAACATATCTAATTCTTAGCCCAAACCAAGATCCAATTTTTTTTTTCTTCTTATGTGGGAGACAAGTATAAGCGACTGACCGCCATTCAAATTGCTCTACTAGAGAGACCCCCCCATCCTCTCACTAACCTATGTTCTCACTCAGCCCCCCAAATCCTAGCACTTCTCTTGTCTACAGTCACCTTCCTTGATATAAACCTTAATCCCTCACCAACCTCTTGCTGTGTTCTCCTTCCTTTTCAGGGTACAGAATGAAAGCATCTGTATTTTTAATAATTGCCTCAAGTGATTTTGTAGGATTTCGTCAGGAACCACCACAAGGAGACAGGAGGTAAGCAAGCTGGGCCATGTTCCTTTCACCTGCTTCCCCCAGACTATGCCTGTACTTTATTCCTCACGGGTGGCTTCTACAGAAGTCTTCATCTGAACGGTCTTATTGCTCAAGATGTCTGAAAAATCATTGCTGTGAATCCATTACCACTTCTGATTTTCCTAGTTCCCTCATCAACTCTCACTTCCATAATATAATCACAATCAGCTTAGGGTCCCTCAGCTACTTGAACAAAAACTGAACTTTGGTGAGGGCCTACTAAGTGATGAGCACTATTCTATGCATTAAACAAAAGCTACAAAATCTCTGCTTTCATCTTAATTTCTACTGGGGGACATAAACAGGTAATTTTGGGGATATTACGAAGTAAAAGTATTACAGCAAAAAGTAAAGCATGAAATGGGGAATAGGAAGACATAGAAAGGACACATGTGGAGGGGTGTGGTGTTTGTGAGCGTGTGTGTTAAGTGTGCATGTGCACAGTTTTAAATAGAGAAGGGGGAAGGCCTCATAAAATGACTACTGAGTGAAGACCTGAAGGAAGCAAGGGAATGAACAATGTGGATATCTGGAAGAAAAGCATTTCTACACATAGGAAATTATAGTGGATATTTAAGTAGCATTAATAGAATGAATGAATAAAAATACAAGAGTTTTCCCAAAGTGACTTTCGGCTCTTGACGCAGCCCTTCCCTTACCATTGTTAAAGTGAATGCCATTTGCTGTAACTAGACTTATCACCTAGACCAGGGGTCCTCAAACTTTTTAAACGGGGTACATGTGAATCTTTCTAAATGCAGAATATAATGTCTTAACACAATAACTAAGAAAATGCCACGAAGGCTATGTTAACCAGTTTGGTGAAAATATTTCAAATTGTATATAAAACCAGCACACTGGTTTAATGTACACAGCTATGATTTAATAAAAACAACAACAACGACAAAAACAAACCAGGGGGCCAGTTCACTGTCCCTCAGACCATTGGAGGGCCAGACTGCGGGCCCCAGGACCAGTCGGCTGCTAAGCAGGACAGGCAGCGGCAGCAAAAACACCTGGCAGGCCAGATAAATGTCCTAGATGGGCCGCATGTGGCCCACGGGCCATAGTTTGAGGATGCCTGACCTAGACTGTGGTATTCAAATCATTAAGATATACATCGTGGGTATTACCTACGGTCTTCTTATCACTGAAGAAACTAAGAGCTAGAGAGGGCATATGACCTGCCTAAAGTCATAGTGCTAATGAGGGGTAGACTAGAACTACAGCTCAGGTCTTCTAAATTCTAGTCTCAAAATGTTTTAGTTGAGATCTTTCATATGTAAATAAGAAATCTAACTGAATACTTTTCTTATATAAATGTTTTCTTAGGGAATATATACTTAAATAATAATAATTTAAGTGAGTGATTCACTTAAAAAGAATTATTTTTCTTTGGATACTGCTTAGGAGTTCCCATTCCTCCACATGCCCCTATAGGGAAAAAAAAAGATAAAAAAATAAAGAAAGAGAAGGGAAGTGGGGTGAAGAAAAAAAAAAAGAATGAAATGAAACATGATGTGATACTATCACCTCTTACATACTCCCAAATCTTCCTAAACCTTAGTCATTTCCAATATGTTGCAATAATATTGTCACCTTTTCACAAACTGTGAAATGAAACAATATATGCATTTAAAAATAAAAAGTTGAATAGGGTGTCGGCCCCCATATACCTGAGGTGCCGGGTTCAAACCCAGCCCGGGCCAAAAACTGCAAATAAATAAATAAATAAATAAATAAATAAAAAGTTCAATTTTCATATTGCCCTGTATGGCACTACTTTATTAACAAATAAAGGAGGCCCTCATCATTCTCCTTGACTAATAAAACCCCAACCAGCCACACTGTGAGAGCTTGATTCTTACTGCTTACACATGATATCCCCTCAAACTTCAGACCCCAATTCCACCTGGCCATTCTGTCCAGTTCCACTTAGCCACCCTGCCTTGCCTTCCCATCCTACTTGGTAATGTGATCTCCATTTCCTCTACCATTTAATCTTCCCTGAGAAGCACTGCTGTTTCTGACATCTGTTCCTTTCCCATCCGCCTCTGTGAGCTGAGATAAAGAGAAAGTTTTCAAGAAATATAAAGCTCATCTGTCAACTACTTCCTCTACCACCTGTCAGAGGCCTCACTGCCTCTCCCATGTGCACTCTTAATTCTACCCCAACTTTCAGCATTGGCTGTTGAGCTGTCTTTGGAGCATTTTCCCTATTCTCCTTATTTTTTTCACATTAACTCTTGGTATATTGTATTTATTCATGATGTATCTGATCATTCCCCATTGTAATCATTTTGTACACAGGTCCTATGGTATCTTTTCCTCTGCATCTAAAACCTAGTGTTTCAAGAAACTTCTACCTAGTCCTAAAACTCAAAGGCTCAACTTTAGGGTTTAACTTACAATCTGGGTGATTGAAGGGATATCACAGCTGCTACAGCTGCCAGGATGGGTACAGAAGCAAACAACCTTTTCTCTTCAATGACCTCATCGTATTTGTCCATGCCCTTAAATTATTTAGGCTGGATTAGTGCAATGAATTCTTGGTTAGGACTCTCCTAAAAGACCACATGTGAGATTTAGTTAGTTTGCCTACTTTAGCACTCTGGTCAGATGGGCCACGTTTCACTTACTCCAGACATTTTATTTGCAATCTTAGGTTATTAAGTCTGACACATCTGATTTCTTTAATTACTAAGTTTGATAGTGACTATCTGACATTTCACTTTGACACGTCTTCTGTTTTGTTTGTTTATTTTATTATGAAGGTACATCCTCATTCTTTGAAACACATATTTTGGCTTGTGATTATGTTTCAAAGAAAATGTTAGAGGAATTTTTGTGAAACCATGCATAAGTACAAAATTCATGTTTTTTTTTTAATATGAGTCCCCTTGTGGAACCAATGCAGTACAGACATCTGGAAACATCAACAAAGTGTTTGGAAAGGATGTGGCTAATGAATGCACAGTACATTGATGGTTTAAGAAGTTCCATTCTGGTGATTTTAATATTGAAAATGAGCAACATGGATGACCTGAGATCAAGGTAGATAATGATCAGCAGAAAGCTGTAGTGGAAGTGAATCTATCTCAACCTACACATCAATTAGCAGCGAGGTCTGACATTACTTTTCCAACAATTCTTGACCATTTGAACAAATCAACAAAGTAAAAAGGCTGGATAGGTGGGTCCACATGAATTAACCAGTGTCAGAAAAGAAATTGTCTGGAAGCTTGCCTTTCTTTTCTGTCAGAACATAAAAGCAAACCATTTCTAGACACTGTCTTGTTACGTGTGATGGAAAATGGATTCTTTCTGACAATCACAAGGGTTCAGCACAATGGTTGGACAAAGAAGAAGTGCTGAAATGTCATCCAAAAGTGAATATTCATACAAATAGTCAATAAAAGCTAATGGTGTCTGTTGGGTGTCCCCACCACAGCTTCATGAAATCTGGTCAGTCAATTACAGCAGATGTTTACTGTGACCATACTGGATGAAAAGAGGAGGGTAAGCAGCTGAGATACGTCAAGAAGGACAGGCCAATCCTCTTGCAAGACAATGCTATTACAGAAACAGCCCTGCCCAAACTACAGAAGCTAAACGTAGAGACTCAGTCACCCATAGTATTTACCAGAACTTGAACCAACTGACTATCACTTTTTTTCAAGCTTTGGACCACTTTTTCTATGGAAAAATATTCAATTCTCAATCAACTGTGGAAACTACCTTTCAGAATTTCGTTACTACTTGCTCTCCAGGCTTCTTCACTGCTGGTATAAATAAACTACCATTAAGATGACAAAGCTGTGTTGACAGTTTAGGTACATGCTTTGTTTAATTGTACTGCTTCTTGTTTGAGATATTAGAAACAAGCTTTTGATTCAAAATCAGACATTTCAGA
>NW_003852411.1:20683834-20687476 GCF_000181295.1 Otolemur garnettii
GGGGGATGGCAGCTATTAGAGTGAGGTGTGAGGAAGATGGAGAAGATCAGAGCATCTTAAGAATCACCATATGAGTGAGAGTGATTGTGGGCTATAATTCTAGTCATAACACTGTGTGTCTAAGGAAGATTTCAGTATTGTGGTAATAAATAACTACAAATGTGCCACCTCAATTTGTAAAGTGAGATTCTGGGGAAGCTTGGAAGTGATCTAGTTTTTTAAAAAATTAGCAATTATGCTCTCCTAAAAATAAAATGAAGGTTTAATGTCATCTCCAGAATGCATACCTACAGTAAATATCTGTATATCCAATTACAGAGGGAAAAATAGCTCAGTGGGAAACTTGACTTATCTTGCCCTTGAAATCTGAACATAAACTAAGGTCTAACACATATCAACAAACACATTGTGTGTTTAGGACATGGACATGTGTGTGTGTGCCTGTATTCCCCACATACACATCAAAAAAGCTTTAGCAATCATAGAGTTGAATACAATGTTACATTTGCCCAAGGAATTACACTCCATTTATAAGAAAGAAAGATGTATTAGAAAGAATTAATCATTTTCTGTCTAATTCGAGTGTCTCTAAACAACTTTAACCTTTTGAATTTCAAGACCAACGTGCAGTTTTTGGCTTCAGGTGTAATATAATAAATTGAAACCTTTTGTCTAGTCATGACTTCAGCGCCCATCAAAAATTAAAAAGACAGGGTTTTGGTTTTGTTCTTTTTAAATGGGAGAGGAATTTTTCAGGAATAAGTGGATCAGTGTCCACTGGTTAATGAGCCATGTAGTCTACTATTATTGTAGGAGACCCTGTTTGAGATAAAGTTGCTAATAAGGAGGTCAAGGTAATTCAAATTTTACATGGAGTTGGATCTAGAAATTTTTAGAGATAAATTTTATAAAATTTAGATAAATCTTCCAAGGGAATTAAACTTTCAAATGAAGATGTCACTCTGGAATATGATTTCTCAATACATCAAGAGATTATACTTAGATGAGGTCTAGAATTCTGCACTGAATTTTACAACTAAATGGCCAGATTACTCAACTTTGTCCAAGCTTTCTTATGACTCGGACTTCCTTGACAGAGGGTTTGAAGAGCACATATCTGCAGCTTTGTGCTTGCTCCGGACCTGTGCCTTCCTTTTTTTAAAAAAAGGAATATTTGGTATAAATGATCAATTATATTATCAGGTATTCTAGAGAAAATGGCTCAAAGTTTTATAATTGCTTAGGGTTTATAGGGGCCAAATCTGTTCAAAGTTAGACTTAAACCACAGGGCATAAAAGTTTACACAGTGGTTCTATGACAGTGCCTTGGTGTCTGTCCAAGTTGCTGAGAACTAACTCCTAGTACCAGGAAAGGAAGACACCCATCTACCAAGCCCAAAGTGTGTCCACTCTGACAGGAAATTTAAAAATTTTACCCGTCCTGAAATGTTATATTTTTTGATATTACATTATTTCATTTGTTTTTATTTAATGTATTCTTTTATCTTCCAACTGTTGCTCTGGTAAAATTAAGTGTCCCTGGTTTTCAACTTTTGGGTGGTCTCTTAATCTAAAACACATATACTTAATGAAGACTAGAGCTTGAAAAGGTCACTGACTTTATGTCACCTTCTTCTGGTTTGTGGGCATTCAAAAGTCACTCTGTTACCCAGCAAGCATGCCTCCTTGGACGCATACGGAGAACTATCACACGGACACCGGCACAAAGGCACACACCACTTCTAACCAAGAACGTAAGTGTGTGTCACCAAATGGCAATACTTCCAAAGCACATTGTTAATTTGCATGTTCCAAAAGCCAGCGGGATTCAAGTTGCTGTTCAAAAGTGCGGTAGACATGGTCTCTGCCCCATCAGCTTGGAAATAATTACTACTAAAAGAGTCTCTACATATTCTGGGGCTGTTGCAGTTAGCACCAATGCTAAAAGGTCCCACTCAAAGATAAACTATCTGAACATCCATCTTCAATTTGAAATGTGCTTACTTGGTAATTGTTTCATGCTTACTGGCATATTGTTTGTGGAATTGGTGTCAGTTTCCCAGCAGTATTAACTTATCTAACATACACGCATCTTTATTAGGCAAGGATCAATGACTCAGGCACCTGATGCCATAGATCTCTTTTCTACATTTTTGTCAACTTGGTCCTTTCTCTGAACTCTACATGCCCTATGTTGGCAGCTGGAAAAGGAAAAGAAGAGAAGATCAATTTCAAATGCGCTGATTTTGGGTATTTGTCATTCTTTCCTATTACTATTGAAAAGAATGGCTGGTTTTTAATCATTAAGAAGTACCGATTTATTCAGTAACCTCTTTATACATATGCTACTATGTACCAATCCCAGATTATTCCTGGCCAGTTGTTCCCTATATGAATTAAGGTACCACAGGACTCTGAAATGCTTCTGACTTATCACCGACACATCTAATTACATCTAGTATAGGTTTGGTCTTAAAATACATTTCCTAAATTCCAGTTCTTTGGGTGTGTGTGGGCAGGTATAGGTATGAATATGTATATAAACTTTTCTTCTTTAATAGCAGTAATTAAATAAAGGTAACAATATATTATCCAACCAGGCCAACTTGTAAGTTTTATTTTTCACCCAAAGAATTGTGACAAGTTGCCCATAATTTTCGAAATAGCGTTCTCAAGTATTTGGATACAAATCAAAAATTCAAATGGAGGTTAGAGAAGAAAAGCTTTGAAATAGTCTTAATTTAGAATAATTCCCATTAGTATGAAGATGTAATAAGAATCTGATAGCCTTTGTCTGTGATCCCTCAGCAGTCACACAGCGTGCAGGAAGGACCCAGCATCAGGAAAACTTTCTATCTAAAGGAGCAGATTAGATTCGCTTTATAATAAAAGCTCTAGGCATGCCAAACAACGACTGTTTTGGCTTTCAATTTGCCATTTTTAATTTTAAAAGTTATGCTTTCAAAATAATATTTGGAGGTATTTCATTTCTTTGATGCCAACAATGAATTCTTAATTAATCTGTTAATTTTTTAAAACTTTTTGTTGAAGTATCCAAAAATCACAGAGTTTCCACAAACTGTTCCCACGAAACCAGTACGCAGATCACTACCAGCATCGCAAATTTCACCTCCCATGTGCCCTCTGCTAACAGTGCCTTTTAATTAACCATGTCACTTCAGTTTATAAAAATGGTCATTTCTGAAGCAGGTACAGAGAGAAGCAAGACCCCTCATTTCCAGTTTGGTTGGACTAAAGCAATGTTGGTTTGTAGGTAATGGGCTCCCTCAAAAAGGCGATTGTGGCTCTACCCTGATGATGGTGGTGTTACTGCTGCCACTCTCTCCTCCGGCAGGGAAGAGTCAGTGAACGAGAAGAGAAGAATGAACATTGGGCTTGGTAGGCTGCAGACCCACTTGTTGAAATTTAAATTTTCTTCCTCCAATTTCTCTTTCATCTTGGGCAACTTACACCTTTCTAGTCTTTCATGTCCTTTATCTATAAAAAGACATAATCTTGAAGGTTTGTTCCAATGCTAAAACATTATAATTTCTTATGAAACACCACTTTGGAGCACAGGTGAGGTGGAGTCAGAGGTCAGGGACTTCCTTACCCCTCCGGTACCAGCGGGAATAGCAGAAC
>NW_003852411.1:20687671-20697048 GCF_000181295.1 Otolemur garnettii
GGGGGGGGCCTTGTTTTTGGTCCTTTTGCAAATACAATGAAAAAGGTTTGAGCTTCTTAAACGGCATCTCACACATCCTCCTAGGGTAGTCTGTGCACCGTAAGAATTAAGAATCTCACCACACATATACTCGAAAGTGCTCGAAAAAACAAGATGCTTGTGGATGCGTTGCTAACACCCTGAACGATGAGCAATCGGCTAATTTTTTTTTGAAAAACGATTTTCCATCACATTGAATATGTTCAGAGACTGCACAACAGTAAAAGGCATACCTTACCTTCTACTTAAGAACTTCGGAACTCCTGACAATTGGCTCATGTGAATCATCGTCAGGAAGAAATCTTCCAGCAGTCGTGACCAGCCTCAATTTGCTCTGGCTGAGGTGTGATTGATACCAGGGACTAACTTTCCAACTTCTAGCAAAAATATGGAAAGTGCTATGAAAGCAAGAATCAGAAATCTCCTAATTGATGTCCCTCCTGTTCGTTCTTTACTATGATTGCAATATAGTCCCTTTTTTTGATTCAGTAGACTTTTTATGTGACGTGAGAATAAGCCTAACAAAAGCTTTGCTGCCAAGGTTTGCCTTAGGTGAATAAAAACCAAATCTTTGCCTATTAGCTCCAAGTTGCCTCCTTTGGATGCAATGCAATGGATAGGCAGCGTTAAATAACTGATTGATTTGATCTTGATTATGGAAAAACCTTACGACAAGCCCTCCAACCCCTTCTCCATCCTCATAAACACCATCCTCACACAGCAGACAGACTCACACACACAAAACTCCAGGTTCCATTTTCTTTCCAATTTCCACCTGTTCCTTGAAAAGCCATTTCTTGACATTTATTCTCTGATCTTATTTCAGTTTCTGCAGTAGGAAAACTGTGCAGAAACTCAAGTCTCAGTAATTAACATGCAATTTTGTAAGGGGAGCGTTCATAGGTCCAGAGTTTTTCCATTCACCTAACCTATCAATTAAAAAAAAAATTTTTTTTTTTTGTTTTCAGCTAGACATTGTATATCAGACTCCAAACAATAACTTTCTCCAGTCACATTCAGTCCACATGAGATACTTAAGGATGTCATAAAACATAAGAGAGGCATATTCTAGCTGCTTGATATTTTGAAAAGGGGAAAAAAAATCCTTTCAGACAGTAATCAATTTCATTGTGGTGGAGATTTCTGCAAAATGCATTAAGAGGTTCACGCCTGTGGCAATGGTCACTGCACATATTTTGGAAAGTCTCCCAGACTATAAGACTTTTTCCAGACATCCAGGAGAGACTTTAGCATGACAGAGCTCCTGCTCTGGGCCTTAAAAAAAATTGTAGAAGGAAAACTTTAGACGGTTCCCTTTCAGCTGGATTTTGTTTCTTAGACAGCCGAGTCGCCTAAGTTATGGAAAATACGAGTAATTACGGAGCGATGATAATCAGGAAAGCCTCCCCCTCAGTCTTCTTTCTTCTGAAGCCTTAATTAGTTAGCTGAGGTATTGGTTAAGCAATAAGGCTACTTTGCTTCCTAAGTATCTTTACGAACAGGGCAAATGCTACGCTTCCTTAGATGCTCAAGTTGCCAAAAGGAATCGCCATAATGTTTTTTTAACTTTCAGAAACAAACAAGAAGCTGTATCTCTGTTCATTCAACTGCCCCTTTGCTGCAAAAACGATCTTACATTTGTTCAGAAGTTATGGCTTGGAGTGGGAAGGAATCGGGGGCGGGGGAGTGCTGGTGCTGACCTCACTGGCTTTAAAAAGTTTTCTTTAACCATTCCTTCTCTGTTCTGTTTATCTCTTACGCCCTTCCCCCGTGCCTGGCTTGTGCTGTGGCTAAGAAGGAAACCTGAGTATAGACGCTGACAGAGTTTACATCTTCCAGGACATGCTGATGTATGTTGCAGCCTCAGATTTTCCACAGACCTATGTCATCTGCTCTCTTCTGTCTCTCAAAGGCATAACTTTTCTTGTTGGACATATTTTGCCTCCTATAAATCTAATTCCTCTTACGAAGGAAAGAAATAAATGAAAGAAAAGGTTTGCCTAGTCTTTTTTTGTTTCATTATGTCTTGGTTCCTTTTATAGTCTTTCGGACTTGTTCAGACGTAACTTTATACTCTCTCTGTTACTCCCGCATTGACTTAATATTCCCTTTCTGCTCTTCAGGCATCTTAAGTTCCCCCTCAGCTTCCCTCAGTCCCCTGCTCCATACAGCTCCTGGTGTTAGAAATGTCATGCTTTGTGGTCTCCAGTCTTCATTCTCCGCCCTTCCTGCAAGGCCTGAGAGTTCGTGATCCTTTAGGGAGGCAAATGTCCTCATCTAACTGACTCTCCTCTTTCTTTTTTGTTTTATTGGTTTATTGTTTTGTTTTGTTTTAAGAGACAAGGTCTGACTCTGTCACCCGGACTACAGTGCAGGGGTGCAATTAGAGTTCACTATCACCTTGAACTTCTGGGCTTCAAGCAATCTTCCTGCCTTAGCCTGTAGCCACACACACCCACACCCAACTCATTTTTTAAATTTTTTTGTAGAGAATGGGATCTCACTATGTTGTCCAAACTGGTCTTAAAGTCTTGGCCTCAAATCAATCCTCCTGCCTTGGCCTCTCCATGTGCTAGGATTACAGGGGAGAGCCACAGTGCCTGGCCACATTTCTTTCTATAGTGGCATTTGTACTGTTTGACCAAAATATCAGGGTATGGTGGCAGAAAACGGTCTAGGTAACAACACAGACATGACGACTGACTTGAATGTAAGGACTTAAATTTAAAGACCAAGTCCACAGTTCTGTGTCTACTCTGTAATTCCTACTATGGTCTCCTCTCTCCTCTCCTTTCTTCTCTTGGGGAAGAACTACGGTTTGTGGTGGAGAGACTCCCAGTCAAAATTCTCACTTGGGTTTCTATAAACATCTTTATACTTGTTCTATACCCTCATTAAATAAACAGTAAACTCTTTGGACAAGCAAGGAATTTTCCCTTTATGTATAAAGCTATACACACTTACACGAACCCATACATACTATATAACTCTGAGTGCAAATAAAGGCAGGGTTCTTTAAAGTAGTACATACTTCCTTTGAATCCTCTAAAAGGCCTGAATCCAGAACAAGTTTATAACATACTCTATCCTCGTGAATGCTTTGTTAATTCAGGCAATTTTATAAATTCTCAAAGCCTTATTCTAAAGCTGCAATTTCCAAGTAACAAACTCAACACTGATCTAGATACTGGGGGAGAAGCACATGAACGGCTGAAATGCCCGAGACAACCCCTGCGATCTGAGCTTTCATTCCTAAAACATACTCTGAAAAACAAACAAAAAAACTGCCTTCGCCCCCACATTTCAAATTACAGAAAACAAAGGCAGTACCAATCTGAGGACCAAATCCAAATGTCCCTGTCCTACTTTTCCTCCTCTGCTATGGTGCCTTGAAAGCAGAGCACACTCCCTGCCTGCTTTTGTATCTTGAGGACCTGCCACATAGTGAATGCTAAATAAACCTTTCCTGAATAAACACAAGAAATGGGTACTTAAAAAAAATCGGTCTCCAATATTGGAGTCTCCAGTATTGCCCTCCAATCTAAGACTAGACTCAAGGGCACTTTCAGCTGTGGAAGAGTAACCCAAAAGACCTCTTGACCTATTTAAGGTTGGGAGCAAAGAGTACAAGGGAATTATTCACACATTTATTGAACTTTGGTGTTTCTGCATCACTGTCATAATGTCCATGTCATAGTGCAGTACTGGAACCTAATCACCACGTCTGTACTTCCTGATGTCTATGGAAATGGCACTAAAGACAGGTCAGAAAAATGTCCCTATTTGCCTTGGAAAACGGAGGCAGTATTTATTTCCCTTTGACCCCATACCAGACTTGAGGGAGAACAACAAAAGCTGGGATATGTAACTAGGGTGAACAGGCTTCTGCCCCTTCATAAACCCTGAGCATTCACCAGGCATTTGTGGGGTGGCAGAGAAATAAAATGCAGCCAGTAACAGCAGCACCCAATGGACAAAGGGAAGCATGATAAGGGCTATCATAAACAGGAACTCGGAGAGGAGTGACAAATTCCTGAGGAGCTTCAGTAAACTTCACAAAGTACATGACATTTGAGCCTGATCTTAACAGTCTGAATATATATTTTCCAGGCAAAAAATGGGTTTAGAAAAGATACTGCAGACCAATAGTTCTCGGAGTGTAAACTTCAGCCTCTGCGAGTCAGCAAGACCCTTTTGTTGGGCACAGAAGAAAGGGCCATGTGAAGACTTTCACGGAATCCTGCCAACTCATTATTTGTGTTTCCGCATGGATGATGCAGAAGCGATGGTGAGTGAAAGTGCTGGTGGCTTAGCACACATGATGACAGGAGCGGCATTAAACTATACTTGTCACTGTATTCTTCCACTCCAGGTATTTGCAGTAAAAGGAAAAAAGGCAGCTTTATCTAAGCCTATGCCTGACAAAATAATACAAAGTTATTAACTTTTAACAATCTCCACCTTTCAGTATGGATTTTTAAATATTCTGTGCAACTAAAAAGGGAAGCAGGCATAAGACACTTCTGCTGCTGGCTCAGCACCTGTGGCTCAAGCAGCTAAGGTGCGAGCCACATACACCTGAGCTGGCGGGTTCGAATCCAGCCTGGGCCCGCCAAACAATGACGGCTGCAACCAAAAAATAGCCAGGCAATGTGGTGGGTGCCTGTAGTCCCAGCTACTTAGGAGGCGGAGGCAAGAGAATCGCTTGAGTCCAGGACTTAGAGGTCGCTGTGAGCTGTGATGCCACAGCACTCTACCTAGAGACACAGCTTGAGGCTCTGTCTCAACAACAACAAAAAAACAAACAACAAGAAAACATTTCTGCTGCATTTTGAAGTTCAATAGTTGTTTCAAGGAAAAGAACTTGTGTGACTGTCAGTGTTCATTTCATGGAACACCATTTTTACTTGAAGGAATCACTGACAAACTACAGTAATTCAAATGTATCACACACACTGTGGTTACTGTTCCATGAAACCCTGCTGTAGTAATATAATATATCAAGGAAAACAGTCAATGGTAATGGATGCAAATCCTAAAATTACACCTTTTATGCAAAAGTTAGAATTTTGCAAAACTTGTATCTGCCACAGGAAGCTTGACAGCTTCCCAAAATTTACAGACTTATTTGGTGCAGCAATGGTGATCCTAACCAGTTTGATTTTTTTGGTGTTGTACAATGAAATGAGAAGACATACATCATTCGGGGAACCACCATTTACCAAACGACCAATGCGGGATATTGCAAAACTGTGCAGGGGTCAAAGGTGCTTTCAAAGTGCAAAGGACACTAACCAACAGTCAAATCATGAAAAGTTGACTGATAAGGTTTCCGACCCACATTGCAATGATCCTTTAAGAAACTACCCGTTTTCTTCTTGCTAATACGTCTTGGATTGTGTGTGAAAACACCACACTGTACCCTCAAAGTGCATCAATGTACACAGTTACCATTCAATAAAAAAAAGAAAAAAGAAAAAAAAAGAAACTACCACTTACTAAATTTTGATGTAGTATTAAAGAAAAATACACAGTTATCTGAAAAGGTTATCAAAATACTCAGTCTTTTCTCAGCTACAGAACTGTTAGACCCTGGAATTTCTTTATATCCTTCAACCAAAATAACACATCAGGACAGACTGAATACAGAAACAAATACACTATAGTTTTCTATTAAGCCAGACTTTAAAGGGATTTGCAAAAATAGAAAGCAATGTCACTCTTCTAATTCTTTTTTTTTGTTTTGAAAATACAGATATCTTTTGCAAAAAAGCATATTACTTAGAAGAACACATAATTGGTTCATTATTATTTTAAATAACATGATGTTGTTTAAATTCTCCATTTTAACTTCTAGTAGGTTACATATCAACTGATAGAGTCTACCGTCCACTGAAACAAAGCTCTTTGGGATTATCCAATATTTTCTAAGAGCTCAGCAAGATCCTGACACCTAACAGCGTGACAACTGGTACTTCATTTAGAAGAATTAGCCTGAATAAAGGCAAAGTTCATGCAGGGGGAACATAAGGTGTTCCTGAGCCAGAAATAAATATAGGCTTGTTTGAGGAGGGAGCTGGAGATGATGGTAGAAAAGTAAGCAGGGAAAGTTTTAAAAGAACCTGTATGCCCTGACAAAAAGTTTGAATTTCATCCTCTATTCTGATGGCCTTCAAACTTCCAGGACTAATACACATGGTCAGAAATATATCTTACGACATGAAACAGTACCAAAACACAGGCAATGGTATACAGACAAACACAACCAAGATGGAGTTTCACAGAATAATACCTTTATAAAATTTGATACACTCTGCCATTTTCTTTTTTATCATATTTAAGAAGTTGAATGCAATTCACTAACCGAATTCACTAGTCATTAAAAGCTTGCAACTAGTGATTTGTAAATCACTGCTCTGATGTAGTAGAAAATCAAGGGGCCACAGATGCTTTACCCAGGGATTCAGCAACCATATTTATGGTGTTAGAGAATGTGGTGTGGAGGGGGGAACATTTGGGAAGCTTCTATAACTGTCCAGGGGAGTTAGGGCAGAATGCAGCCTGAGCCAGAGGGTTGAAAGGAGGGGCTGTCCTTGAAAGAGAAAGGACTGTCAGGGTTTGAAGAGAATTAAATATAGTGCTTTGAGGAGAAAGATACAGCCAAGCTCACTCTGAAGCAGTGTGATTTGGGAGAACTGTGTGAATACTGAGGCCATTTGTGAAGATAGAAGGTGCAGGAAAACAACAGGTTTGCAGCGCAGGAGGTGAAAGCTCAAGTGAACCCTCTGAGTGTCGGTAAGCTTTGGATGGGCTGGGTTCAGAGGCCTGAGGGTTGGGTAGTGAAGCCCGAGAAGGGTATAGAAATTTTATTCTTCTGAAGTGGAAAAAGTTCAAACTGGAAAAATAGAAAAAAAAGTATCTCCATGCTGCCATTTCAGGAACACTACATTAGTCCTCTCCACCCTGGATGGACTATTAGGTGTGTTCTTTTTAAGCCCAAACACTACACTGTTTATATCAGTTTATGCAAAAGAGCTAAGGTTCTAGGAGACACCATCTCGCTAAAAACAATAAAGCAAACTGAAGAAACTGCATACCAGTTTTCGGTTTCAAAATAAATTCACGAAGGCCATTATATCATGAAGTCCCCTCCACATGGTCTAATTATAGGAAAGCAAGGCCACATAGCACATATGGTCCTTGTCAAAATGTGCCATAGCACTAGATGTTACATACCGCTAAGGAAGTCTTTTTCATGACAATAAAACCCCAGCATGCAGAAAAATATAAATACTTTATGAGCCGATCTTAAGAAAGTGTTACACTCATTTTTATTTTTGTAGAGATCTAATATAAGTGGCCATATTATATGAGTGGAGAAACGTTAAACACACAAACATTCCAAATTCAGGACGCAAACCCTAATTCAATTAATTTCCTTTTAAATGCCTCATGTCAAAGTTACTTATTATTACTGTGCGTTTAATGAACAAAATCCTTGGTACAAGGAATTTTACTTGAAAAATACCAACAATTCTTATGTCTCTGAAAAACATGGCACACAGTTTTATCCATTTGATAGTGATAGAGATCAAGGACCAACCCAGCTAAGTAGGCTTACAACATCACACACAACATAACAAACCAAGTTGACATTCAAACTTACACCTGAATTTATCCATTAAACCCTATGACCTTGTAGCTGAGGAATTACACACATTTCATTCTGGTACCGGCCCATATAGAACACTACTGTTAAAAACAAACCAGAGCTAAACATTATTTTTAATGCAAATGATAATTTTCTTGTGTTAAACATATATATGTATATGTATATATATACAAACACCTTGTTATACAAAAGCAAACTTCACAGACAACTACAGGGAAGAAATACAGAGACTGTGATAAATTCTATGAGAAATAACACAAGAGTCAACTTCATAAGGAAATCTGGTTGTTTACCATAATCATCCCAAATCTGAAAAATAGATTCATCTAGGGTTAAATACATGCAGAATGTCTGAAATCAGATATCATATAAACAACTTGCTGGTGTTGCTAAAATGTTCCCTACTAACTTGCTTGGGCAGTTCAGTGACCAAAAACCACTCCTCGACCCGAACTTGTCAGCATAATGTTTATGCTTTGGTTTCTCTGACCAAAAGAGCCTGAACTCCTCGATGAAAGGCAACCCTGAGCCTCTGCGGATATCGCACTTGAGGGTTGTAAGCAAACTAAACACAGGGCCTGGAGAAAGCAGCTTGCGGCTCATTGTCTGGGGAACACAGGATACCTCAATTAAACAACAGCAGTTAGCAGATCAGAGCAGGGATTAAAGAGATCCTCCAGCTCATTCTTTGTTCCTGGACATAATGTTTAATTATAGCCAAAGACTAAGCAGAAGTTTAAATTGCAAGTCTGACTTCCTGTTTTGTAATTTTTAATGATCAGTCAGCCCCACTGGCGCTCAGGTTGTGTGGTTGTTGTATCTATTCAGGTGTGTTCTGTCTTACTCAACAGAAGTAGAGAAAGGATGAATCACATTTTTATAATTTTATTCACACTTCCTCCATTGACAAATATCATCGTTTTGAATTAATCTCCTCTATGATGTTAGTTTTTTTGTTGGTATTTATTTATTTGTTTGCTTATTTATTTAGAGATAGTGTCTTACTATGTCACCCTGGGTAGAGTGCTGTGGCATCACAGCTCATAGCAACCTCAAACTCTTGGGCTCAAGTGATCCTCTTGCCTCAGCCTCCCAAGTATCTGGGACTATAGGCACCTGGTACCTGGCTAGTTTTTCTATTTTTAGTAGAGACGGAGGTCTCACTGTTGCTTGGGCTGGTATCAAACTCCTGAGATCAGGCAATATACCTGTCTCAGCTTCCCATAGTGCTAGGATATAGGTGTGAGCCACCACACCCAGCCTCCTCTTTGATTTTAGATGTCCCTGATTCATTACCAGTCAACCTTCTTCCAAACAGCAAATTACCTATAATTCAACATTAAAATGCACTACAGAATGAAACCAGTAAAAAGACTTGATAGATTAGTCATTTGTAAAGTGAAAAAGTTTATAATATAAACAATAACCTCATGTTCTTCTAGCTTTGAAATTCTCAGACTTGTTTTTTACATCCAGTTGATGTTTTAGAGAAATTTAGTTCATTTCATTCAACATTCACTGAAATGTCCCAGTCACTGTGTTAGTCTTCGGGATGCAAACTTCAAAAACATGGTCTGTACTTACAAGAATCCCACAGTTTAATAAAAAAATAAATATACATATAAAGTAATAACATATGAAATATGCCACATAAAAAGTATATACA
>NW_003852411.1:20697272-20698403 GCF_000181295.1 Otolemur garnettii
AACCCTTCCTAACTCATCTTCTGAGGCCAATATTACTTTAAAATCAAAACCAGATAAAGTCATTACAAGAAAGGAAAACTAAAGACCAATATCACTTACTAACATACATGCAAAAATCCTTAACAAAATTTTAGCAAATCAATGTTATCACTGTAGAGAAATAATTATACTGTGTCCATCACAACCAAGTGGGATTTACTACAGGTATACAAGCAAGGCTGGTTTGACATTTGAAAATCCATTAATATTTTACTTAAACAAGTTAAAGAATAAAAAATCATATGATCATAATAATAGATGCAGAAAAAAAAATTTGACAAAATTTAGTAACCATCATGATAAAAACTCTCAGAAAACTAGAAATTGAGAATTTCTTTAACTCGATAATGAACATCTACAAAAAACCTACAGCTAACATTCTTATTTTCTTACGTTAGCTAGAAATGATATTCCAGAATGATATTGAATAGGAAGTGTGAGAGGGAATGTCAGTTCTTTGCACTTGATCTATAGATTCAAAGCAATTCTAATTAAAATTACAGAAAGTTATTTTGTTGATATTGACAAACTGCTTCTAGATTTATGCAAAAATGTAAAAGAACCAGAATACTAAAGAAAAATCAAAGGACTCACACTGCTTGACTTCAAGACTTACCATAAAGCTATGGTGATCAATAGAGTATGGTCTTAGTGAAAGAATAGGCCAATAGTCAATGGAACAGAAAAGAGAGCTTACAAATGGACCCCACAAACACAATTAACTTATCTTTGACAAAGGAGCAGAGGCAATTCAATAAAGGAAGAATAGCCTTTCAGTGACGGTGCTGGAAGAACTACAAGTCCACATGCAAACAAACAAAGAAAAAAAACCACTGCATATACACATGTCTTACATGCTCACAAAATAACTCAAAATGGATCATAAACTTAGGTATAAAACATAAAACTATAAAATGTATAGAAAATAACAGGAGAAAATCTAGGTGAACATGGGTTTGGTGTCGAGCTTTTAGGTACAACACCAAAATCACAACCCATGAAAGAAAACAAAGTGGTAAGCTGGCCTTCATTAAATGCAAGTTTTCTGCTTTTCAAAGGACATTGTTAACAAAATGAAAAGACAAGGGACAG
>NW_003852411.1:20698699-20700202 GCF_000181295.1 Otolemur garnettii
ATAAATGGTAGTCTGTGTATACCATGGAGCTATTCAGCTATAAAAAAGATGCTGACTTTACATCCTTTGTATTAGCCTGGATGGGGCTGAAGAACATTCTCCTCGGTCTCAGTAAAGTATTACTAGAATGGAATAGCAGGTAACCAGTGTGCTCAATATTAATGTGAAATCAATGGATGAACAAATACACACCTGTAGGAGAGAAAAACAAATTCAAGTCGGGGAGAGGAGAGGAGGGAGGAGGATTGCGAAGCTCTCCAGTAACGGGCACAATGTAAGGGTGTACAGCACACCTCCTCCGTGAAGGTTCAGCTACAACCTGCTCTTTGACAAACGCAAACAATGAAACCTGATCATTTGTACCCTCATATTAATTTGAAATTAAAATATATATATATATATAAGTTTAACTTTAAAAAACTGATAAAAGTTGTTTTCCAAAGTGGCCGGACCATCTTCCCACCAGCAGCAAGGGAGAGTTCCCTTTGCTCTGAAATCTCTGTAGTATCTCTTCAAGCCTAAATTTTCTAACTCTGCAATTAGGGGAATAAATGAAGGACTGTAGTGGAAACAAAAAATCGGACAATACTAAATAGAGGCAAGGAGCTGAAGGGAGAACTCACGTTCATTGCTGGTAGACATGCAAAATAGTTCAGCCACTTTCAAAGACAGCCTAGCAGTCTCTTACAAAACTAAAGGTAGTCTTACAATATAATGCAGCGATCACACTTCTAGGTATTTACTCAAATGAGTTTAAAACTTACATTCACAGAAAAACATGCACCCATGTGTTTATAGCAGCCTTTTCATATTTGCCAAAAAACTGGAAACAACCAAGATATCCTTCTGTAGGTGAATGGGCAAAGAAACTGGGGAACTGGGGTATAACCAGATAAAGGAATGTTATTCAATGAAAAAAAAAAGATATAAGCTTCTAAGCAACAAAAAGTCATGGCAGAGCCTTAAATGCAATATTGTTAAGTAAAAAAAGTCAGCCTGAAAAGCTACACAGCATGTAAATCTAACTCTATGACATTCTGGAAAAGGCATGACTCTAAAGGCAGTAAAAAGAAGTGATTGCCAGGAGTTTGCAGCGAGAAAGAGAGGGAAAGATAAAGAGGTAAAATATAGGGGATTTTTAGGGTAATAAAACTATTCTGCATGTGGCGGCGCCTGTGGCTCAAGGAGTAGGGCGCCAGCCCAATATACTGGGGGTGGTGGGTTTGAGGCCGGCCCCAGCCAAAACTGGAAAAAAACAAAACACTATTTTGCATGATACTGTAACAGTGGATAGATGACATTATGCATTTGTCAAAACCCATACAGAGGTTCTCAACCTGTGGATTGCAACCCCTTTGGGGGTCAAACGACCCTTTCACAGGCATCGCCTAAGACCATCCTGCATATCAGATATTTACATTACGATTCATAACAGTAGCAAAATTACAGTTATGAAGTAGCAATGAAAATAATTTTATGGTTGGAGGTGACCACAACATGAGG
>NW_003852411.1:20701252-20702072 GCF_000181295.1 Otolemur garnettii
CTTTACCACTTACTAGCTGAGTGATTTTAGCCAATTTAGATAACCTCTTCATGTCTCAGTTTCCTCATCTGTGAAAGGTGGATAATAGTGTCTGCCTCAGATTGTTATGGTGAATTAACTTATCCTCAGAGCTTAGTGCCTGACGCATGGTACATGCTAAGACAGTGTGAGGTATTATCAGCACCATTATGACTAGCATAAATTACTGGCTGTGACTTTGGGCAACTCCTTTCACTTTTCTGAACCCTCCTATGAACTTTAACATGGGCTGATAAACCCACTTACCTCAAGGAGTCAATGTAAGAATCAGTGGCAGTATAAAGTGCCCCAAATAATGTTCAGCCATCAATGAAGTTAGTAACTACTATTCTAAAATATTATGCTATAATCTTGCATAAAAGTAAAAAATATATATATATGTGTATATATATATATAGAGAGAGAGAAATTCAGAGACCTCATGCTTACCCCCAGTTCAGCTGCTACAAAAGATGCCCTTTAGTCTTCCTGACCTCAATTTCCTTACCTGTGAAATGGGGGGAGTATTAGCATTGCGAAGAGGAACAAATGGAAGTATTTCTGAAGTGTATAAATATGTAAGGTAAAGCAACAGTATTTCTGGGAAGAAATTGAATCTGCCTATTCAGTCATATATCACACATAGGTTTCATACTATTTGAATGAAGGTCAAGGTGACTTAAAACAAGAGTATTCCCCTAACCCTACAAATAAATATAATGACACACTAAGACTCATTCTTGATTTATAGAAATAGAAGAAGTGAACAGGAACAGAATATCCAGAGGAATATAACATTTGG